>NC_045710.1:678252-758176 GCF_009834535.1 Camelus ferus | reverse complement strand
TAAAATTATCCTACTGAAGCAAGATGAAATATCCTGAACAAATTTATTTTTTGGAAAGCTTCTTGATGCATCTATGTCAAAAGTGTAAGAACAGAGCGAGGCAGGAACTTAAACACAAGATGCGTGGTGAGACTCTGAGGCAAGGACTTTGGGGAATGTGGGCACCTGGTAACGTGCACTCCAGTCGGCCGCCGCTCTGTAACGACGTGCCCGAAGCCGTGTGGAGGAGGCAGTTCTGTATGATTCTCTGCAGTCTCTCGTGCTGGTCGGACTTCATCAGTGAGTCTCACCTGGTGTCTTGTAGACGCCACAGTTGGAGGACAGCTGGTCATCCAAGATGGCGCCTTCACGTGGCCTCACTGGACATGGGCCGTCAGTGTGGGGCACGACGTGCTCCCACAGAGTCCCCTCGGCTGCTGAGGGCCAGCCGGACGACACAGAGGGACCCGCCAGCGGGGGGAGCACTGCTGATGGGGGTGGGGGCGCTGTTTGAAGATGAGGCACCATGGTTTATTTTCAGTGCTCCATATTGTCCACTGTGATTAATGATACAACTTTTAATTAATAAAATTATGTTATATATTGTTACTGAAATTTACCTTGACTGTTCTATAACTCTTTATGCCATCTCTGCCGCGCACGCGCGCGCGTGTGTGTGTGTGTGTGTGTGAGAGAGACACGGGGCGGGAAACACGTTCCAGAGAGGCACGCGCTCTGGACAAAGCTGTTGCACCGTGCATGCTCTTTCTTAATTACCTATCTTTCTGTCATTTTGTTTTCCTGTGTGTAGTCCGGGATTTAATGATGATAGACCAAGCAAATGTCTTGAAAGTGCAAGTCTGAGCGTGTGTGTATAATTTAAACCTCCGTCTGCAAGTTTCTGCGTCTTGCAGAGTCCTGGGTATCCGACCCTGTCGTGACCGTGACATCGTGTGTAGTTGGCAGAATTGTGCTGGGATTAATACTAGTGGTTTGCATTTTGCTCAGTATCCAAAGTGTTTACATCAACACAAACATCTTTGTAATTGTCACCACACAGTCGCACCTCCTCTCCGGAGCTGGGAAGCAGGGCTCAAGGGCGCGGCCGTGCCTTTGGTCCCTCCTGGTGCGGCTGGCCCGTCTTGCAGGGAAGCGGACGCCGCACAGAGCTGGTTTGTGTGTCTGGTTCTTCCTTTCACATTTTCTTTCCTTTTGGTTTTTCAGAAACGCCACTCTCTCAGAGATGAGAGTTTTACTCAGTAACTTAGGAACTCTTTCAGAACAAATCACGCTGCCCTCTGGCTGTCAGCCCGTCAGCTGCCCCCTGTAACCTGGAAGGAGCCTCCTTGCTCTCCCACGGGACGCCAGGCTTCAGGCCTGCGGTGTCTCTGAACGTAAGCGCTGCCGCCCTGCGAGCCGGCACTCTCCCGACGTCACCGCTCTCATGTCCCCCAGGATGAACTTCTTTACTTAGAGAGAAACCTCAGTGCCTGCCTCCCGCAAAGAACACCTGAGTAACCCCGGGCGAAGAAGAAGAGAAGGCAGGGAGAGGTGCGCGCAGCCCTGGCCGAGGCTTACTGACGAGCGGATCTGGCTCCGCTTTCTCGCAGCACAGCGTGCCCGGCCGATGGCCGGGAGAAGCGCGGCCTCTGAGGGCTCACGGCAGTGTCTGCATTAAACAGGATCGTGCCCATCACAAGGGGGCCCAGGACAAAGAGGCTGGCCTCCTGCCGTCCAGCCAGCAGGAGAATTTACGTGGGGGGCGCGTGGAGGAGCTCCCAAGCGTAGCTTGCTGTCTGGTGCGCAGGACTCGTCATTATCAGCGAGGCGGCGCTGACTGACTCTCGTGAGCCCGTGGTGCACGGTGTCCTTGTGCAAAATCAGCGCACCTGACAGAGCCTCTGCGACCCGGATGCTGGCACCCAAGACGGACAGCGCTGAGGCAGCGGGGGTGCTGCCCGCGGGCGGATTTCAGCTGCTGCTGCGGGAAAGGAAGGGAGACGTCTCAGGAGCGACTCGGCAAGCGACTCTGAAAGGAGGACGGGTTCTCTCTCCTACAACTAGCCAAAGAACTGATAAAAGATGTAGATTTTTTGTATTTTTTTATTGAAGAATAGTCGGTTCCCAGCGCTGCGTCTTTCTCTGGCGGGCACAGAGCCTCAGCCACACAGGAGCACACGTGTATTCAGTTTCATGTCTTGTTCACCGTAAGTCACTACAAGGCATTGAGTATAGTTCCCTGTGCTGCGCAGTGTAAACTTGCTTATCTAGTTTGTATATAGCAGTTAGTGTCTGCAAATCTTCAGCTCCCAGCTTATCCCTTTCCACCCCCTTCCTCGAACCCTGGTGACCGGAAGTTTGTTTCCTATGTCTGTGAGTCTGTTGCTGTTTCGTAAATAAGTTCATCTGTGGTTTTTTTTTTCTTTTAAGGTTCCACATATGAGTGATCTCACGCAGTATTTTTCATCCTCCTTCCGGCTCACCTCACTTAGCATGACCGTCTCCAGGTCTGTCCACGTTGCTGCAAATGGCATTACTGTGTTATTTTTTCATGGCTGAGGAAAGATGCAGAAGTTTAATGGTTGTTCAGTACAGGTCAAGCCTGGTCAGAGTTTATTGATTTTTTCCAAAAGCTATTTTGAGACCCAGAAAACAAATCTCAGGAGCAGGAGGGTGTCCAGAGAGAGGCGGACTTCACAGGAGGCCTCCAGCACCCACATTCAGACGGGAGCGCCGCACACGGGTTTGCTGAAAACCTGCGCCTTCAGTCAGGGGCCTCGGAGCAAAACCTGAACTGTGCGATTGGCTCCGAGAGCTCGGGGGCTCGGGGAGGTGCGTTACGGTCTGGGAGTCGTTCAGATCATCTCTGACGGGGGTCGTTGGGGCGTCTGCCTCGCGTGGTTGTGCTGGGAACTAAAGAGGCAACAGGCGAAACTTGGAAATGGCTTTTTTTTCTATTCTGAGGACATAACCCATCTCCTCCTATATACTTTGTTGAAAAAACAATCATTTTCACACTCATCTCTCTGAAACTCATCTTTGGCATGACGTTAGGTAGAAATCAACTGTTTCTGCCTAGTGGTTTGGTCCACCTGCTCTAAGGCTACCCGTGTGTGCACACACCAGGGTCTCACCCAGGGCGGACAGTTTCTGTATTTTTGCACTGAACCTACTGGGACTTGATTACGACACAAGTAGAGTCAGTCTACTGCCTGGTTAGCCAACTGGCCTTCCTCGTTCTGCTTTCTCAGACTTCCCTTCGCTTAGACTAAACCTGAACTTCGTGGGGATTTTAGTCTCACTTCTACTACCCTGCAGACTTTCATATCTCACTGAGCACACAGATTAACTTGGGGAAAACCGACAGTTTTAGAATAGTGAGCCTTCAACACCATGATATATTTCTCCATCCATCCATGCTACGCATCCAGCAACGGGGTGGCCTTCGCTGAGTCAAAGGCCCCACGCATCGCGCACGCGTCAGGCTTGCTGGGAGGGGCCGCGTCGTGTTTTGTTGCTGCGGGCATTTTTTAATCCTTGGTCCTTTCTGGCAGATAATAACAAGCAATGTTTTCTTGTGTGTGCTTATACTGAATACATTCATCCGTTGAGTTTAACTCTTCGTAATCATTGGTAGAAGGTCTTGAGCTCAGGTTGTTGCTAAGGGAAATGTTACTCCTCCCCTTAAGACACACCCGCCTCCAATTTCATCCTTGTAAGCTCAGGGCCGTTGCACAGTGTTCGGTGTCAGCCATGACGGGGTTTCCTGTACCTTGCTCCTGACTTGAAAGGAAATGCCTTTTTAAAACACTGAACATGATGACACTGGTAACCTTTAGAGAAAACAGCTTAGAGTCTCACCGTTGTTACGTTTGGTTTTTTCCGCTATAAATATCTCTTATCAGGTCAATGCCGTTCCTCTCCATTCCTGTTTCGTAAAAAAGCCCTCTTTTGTTATCATGAATAGGAATTAAATGTTATTGACAAGTTGGTTTCTGAGCCTGTTAGATAATCCCAAGGTAATTTTCCATGTTGCTCCCATGGTAATACATTCTCTAACATTTAATCACACTTGGCTTCTTTGAGAGAAACTCAGCTGGTCATGGTCTATGCACACATTACTAGATAATATGGGTACACTTTTTCTTTTTTAAAATAATTTTTCCATTTAGATTTTTAAATAATACTAATTAATAGTTACCTTCTTTAATGAAGTTTTATTTAATGTCACAATTTTGCTTGACTTACAGAATTATTTGGCTAGTTTTATGTCTTCTTTATCTCTGGGATCATTTGTTTGAGATAAAGATTATTAATTCCTTAAAGTTCTGGTCCCCTCCGCTGTAACTCTGAAAGCAGCTTGCCCTTTTTTTGCAGGTGGTGGGAGGTCAGGCGGCTAGCTATAGGAGCCTGCCCCCAGGCAGTGCTTAGATTCAGGTGTCTTATTTCTTCTTATTTCTGAAACTGGATACAGCCACATACATTTAAAACATCAGCTGCATAAAATTGTTCAAACTATCGCCGGGAGTGTGTTCATTGCTTCATTACTGTGATTTCGCCCCCACCCCAGTGGTCCTCAAGGAGTGGTCCCCAGGTCAGCCGCGTTAGCACCACCTACAAACTCGTCAGAAATGCAGACTCTCAAGCTTCACCCAAACCTACAGAATTAGGAACACAGGCTGGGGCCCACCGGTCTGTTTGAAGAAGCCCTCCAAGCAACTGTGGTGCACACTTGAGCGTGGAAACCTGCTCTCTGCGTCACAACCCCAGTTTCAGGGGGTTTTGTGTCCTCAGCGTCTCTCCCCTCCCTCCCCCTCCCTCCTCCCATCCCCCACCCCCACTCGCTCCTCCCCTCCCCCCTCTCTGCACCCCCTCCCTTTTAAGCCTCATTAAAGTTGTATGCCTATTATTCTATCTATTTTTTTATTTTGGGGGAGGTAACTTGGTTTCTATTGATTTATCTTTAGTGGAGGTGCTGGGGCTGAACCCAGGACCTCACGCATGCTGGGCAGGCGCCCTGCCCTGGCCGTACCCGCCCCTGTGCCTGTTACTCTTCGCAGTGATTGCATCTGGGTAACGAGAACCACGTGGGGATTATCTTCACTTTCATGAACTTCTGTCCTTGTCTTTATTTCTCATGTCTTTACTGCCTTTGCTGCTCATTGTAAGTATAATTGAGTTGAAGGCCTAACCTACTATTTCAGTTTTTTAATTAGTAATGTGTTATAAACACATGTGTGATTTACATTGAAGTTTGAATTTATTAAGATTTAAGATGTTTAAACTTTAAAATGTTTTTGAAATCTTCGTTTTTAAAAAGTGTGTTACAAATAGTCCCATGAGTAACAAAAAAAGACCCATAATCACTCTGTTGTCACTTCAGTGATGGAAATGATTCCATGTTTTTCTTCAGTTTTAGGGAAAATGACTCACGTGTTCCTTCAGAAATAATTGCTTCTTGAAGGGCCCCCTAGCTGCTAGGCCCGGTGACTATTGTCCAAACTGAACAGATCAGGCAGCCAGAGGAAACAGTCAGCCACTCTCAGGGCATGACAGTAAGAGTTCTCCTGAAGCTTCCTTCGCTGCTGCTTTTAGGAGAAGCAGCTAGTTAAAGAGCTGACTTTTGAAAGTAATCTCCTTGCTTTTCAGGCGTCACGAAGCGGTCACCGTTGGTACTGTGCGAATGTGAGAAATCTCACCTACACCCAGACTAACCGAAAAATGACCACTCCTAAAGTAAGTTCAAACAAAATGCTAGCGTGCGGGGCACCGGTCCTGGGTTTGACAATGCGCAGGCCTGCTTTTTATCATAGGTGAATTATAATAATCAGATAAAGGTACTTCTAGATACAAAAAAATCACAGGCCAGCGGGTCTGGCTTAAGCATTGTGGAATATTTTCCGTCTTCCCGCAAGTTGCTGAGAATTGTGTGCGCTGGTGCGCCAATCTGAAACGGCATCCAGTGTTAAGTATAGAAACAGAAGTCAGAAGAAAGTCACCTCCCCATAAACCTCATGGTGTTTCTCTTCCTCTGGGTTGATTTCAGCTTAGTTTTAATGCCGCCTCCAGGAGGAAAGCGGGGGTATGAAGGGTGTCTGAGGACCCGTCTGAGATGCAGCGGGAAGCTGGGTCCCAGGCGGACAGGTGCTGGCCCTCGAGGGGGGGCATCTGAGCGCTCGGGGGGCGGGGGCTGAGGAACAGGCTCCCGGGGAAAGGGAGAGGCTCCTTCTGGGGGCAGCCCCTTCCTTCAGAGACCCCACCGTCAGACCAACTGGCCCCAGAACCCTTCCACCCACAGAGAATGCTGGCCACCAAGTCAAACGGGCTCTGCCAAGCGGAGGTCGCACTTCTTGGCCAACGTGGGGGCCCAGGCTCGTTCTGGAAGAAAGCTGGGGGTTTACAACTTTCTAAATTGCGCTGCTTTTCTCACGTGGCGTCACCATTGCACTGCACCTTGTTTTGTTTCTGACAGTCACTAAAGTGTCACAGCTGAGCTTTTGGGACCGGGTGCTCCCTGCTCCACTGAGATCACCCCTCAAACCTTCCACTAAACACGGAAGAGATTCGGCAGCTCTGCCTGTCTGACCAGCAAGTTCCAACACTTCCACCAAAAACAGGCAGCTGTCCACTTTGTAAAGATGCCTTTTGACAAATAAGCCCACGTGAAAAAGTGAAGCCTGCTCATTCCAGGAGCTGAACGCGTGAGAGGCAGGCCTGTGCCTACGGGGGAAGATGCTCGCGTGTTGCTACCTGGAGAGATGGCATCACCGTGCTACCACTCTCCCTCCCGGCACCTGAGACCCACGTCCCCCACTCTGAGGACGTGTGACAGGAGTGTTGAGACAGCCGGACGGGTGCTAATTTGGTGTAATAACTGCATTCCTGCTTATCCAGGCGGCAAGTGGACATTCACCACATTATGCCAAACAGGGAAATCTGTCACTACACGTTGCCTGGAACAGAGGCGACGACTCTCACTTCTCAGGACAGGAACAGATTTCTGGACCAGAGCAGGAGGCCGCCTCTGCTCCTGTCCGGTTCCTCACACCAGTGTGAGCCCCAGGGGGGCCCACTTGGGCTTTTTTCAAATATCTAGTTGAGGCTGAGCACAGGGAAGGGAAGCATCTGTGCACAGAGGCTCTTGGAGTCACGGCTGTAGGAACACGCGATTTCCACTCCAAAGTTTTCTGATGACGCACATGTAGGCGAGATGTTCTGGTGAGCGTGTCTAGGGGCTGTGAGGGTCCAGGTGAGTTTATTTATAGTATCATTTGAAACATAAGGACACTCCAAGATTCTTTTACAATGTTTTTGATTTGTTCAAATTTATTACCAGATTCTGAAATCTTTAGAAAAGAGACTGTCAAATTTGAAACCTTGTTAAGAATCCATACTTTGAAAATAAATCAAAGTAAAAATTAAAAGCTAAGTTAAAATTTATACCTACTCAACTAAAAATAAATTTTACGTCAAAGGATTTCTATGAAGAATTAGGTATTTTGCAGGAATAACCTCTGCTAATTAAAAGTGTCTTAGACAGACGTTAGAGTTGATGAATCTGGTACACTTGTGTCCTTCTTTGAGGCTTCAGAGGACGCAACGCCAGGAGAGAAACAGCCGTGCTGTTGGCAGAGCCGTGAAAGGGAAAGCCAGGAGGGATGGGTTTGATCACAGTAAGTTAGTGGAGGAAAAAGTCAAGATACCATCAAAAGCTGCATACTGAAAACAGAAAGCCCTGTGATCTCTCTGGGTGAGAAGCTCACAGGCAGAGTTAAGGGTTCTGTGGCCTGTGGCCTCTGTTGGAAATGGGAGACTATAAGGTCAGTGAAGATGAAACGCGCTGTCCCCCCAGGACTCCAGGACAGACACGCAGACCAGGTGAGCAGGCAGCAACCGGCGCTCACTCCCGGAGCCCAGCAGGCCCACGGGGGAGCCCCCGTGAGCCCCCCGGGGTTCCGTTTTAGGAGAGCATGTCCAGCTGGGTTGCTCTCCTCCAAATCCCGCTCCAGCTCAGGACGCAGGATGCCCGAGGGCAGCCTGCCTGTTCTGGGGGCGGCTCCCTTGTGCAGGTATCTCTGGTGACAAGGGATACCCTGCAGCTCCAGACCCACGGGTGGACCCAAGGAACAGGACACCCACTAACCCAGGACCATCTCAGCCAAGGAGGGGCTCACGAGGAAGGCTGCGGTCCCCGCGTGGCTGGCGTCTGAACCCGTCCTTGGGAAGACGTCCCTTACAAACAATAAGACATCCTGCGAAACTCAGAAAATGTGAAAACTCAGGATTAATTTGAAAATTCGCCTATAAACATACAGCTCTCAGCTTTCCCACAAATCCGGTTTGGTGAAAGAAACATTTATAATCAAAAGGTGAAAATGTAAGGAAGTCGTTTTGAAAGTTTTGCCTACTGGTCTCGGGATGTAAGCGACAACATCGTGATGACGCGGTTGGCGCAGGGAGGCAAGCCCCCCCGAACGTGAAGAGGGAAGCTGGGCTCGCAGTGGGCTTTGCGAGCGTTCGTGCCCTCACCTGGAGCACTGCTGATGTGCCTGGAGAAACGTTGCCTGGAGAGACACTGGGGATGTGTCCTATTCTGCTAAGAACCGGAAATGATAAAAGACAGAAGGTTTTGAAGATAAGAGGGAGAAGGCATTTGTGCCTGCATCCATTTTATCTTGCTGTCAATTACTCTCCAGTTTGTAGCTAACAGACTTCACTTTTGTATAACTTACTCTTTTCCACTTTGGGAAAGTCATTGATGGGAGAGTGTCGGGCAGGCTGAGGGTCAGCTCACTGTAGATGCCGCCCGGACCGAATGCTCTGCCCGCCTGCAGGGGCGTTTGCTAGAAAACCCAAACTCACTGTGATGTGAGTGAACCCTCCAACAGAAGGGCACTCCTACTCAAAAGACGAAAGATCTATCAACGGACAAATGGGTGAAAAAGTCAAAACCGAACTTTCTGAACAGTTTGAACATGTGGAGGTTTAATTTTCAAGATCAATTCCCCGAAGCATTCATGATGCTTGTGGCGTGAAATCCTGTAAGGGGTACACAAACCCTCATGACAGAGATAGAAGACTGAAGGAAAACAATCTCACAAGCACATGGAACTTCAGTTCATCCTGCTGTGGGGAGAAGAGAGAACCCCATGTCTCCCGGGGTGTGGTTTTGACAAAGTGAGCACATCGCTGTCAGCCCAGACGAGGACAGTCAGCAGCCTGTCGACGTCGGGTTCAAGCCCAGCTTCCTAACGTCCAGAGAGACCACCACACGCCCCCAGGTAGGCTCGTTTTATTTACTTCACATCTACTGCCTGTTGAGCGGGAAAGTAAATAATGGGACGATTCTACTATGAATCCAGAATCAGTTTTAATAAAAGTTCACTGAACTCATGGCAATAATGTTGTCTACATGTGAAAAGGGAAGACTTAGATGCCAATGGCGCTGAACGCAGACGGGTGTGGGCTCGCCAGGGTTCCAGATCGTGGTGTAGTGAAGGGACCCAGAGGTCACTGGGACACCCGGAGCGTCTCTGTAATTGAGGACAGACTGAAACCACAGCGGTGCCACTGCAGGTCAGGCACCCAGGATGGAGGCGGGTGGCCCTTGAGAATCTGGTCTCAGACACATCCCTGCGCCCTCGGGCTGTCTGTGCACACGCCAAACCCAAGGACACCAGGGCTTTTTTAAACAACGCTGGCTGGTTGCACACTTAGGGTCTCCAAGTCTCTGCTTGTGACCGTGTACCACTCAGACCCCAACACTGCTTCTTGTCTCTTCCATTGCTTTTTAACCTTTATTCTGAAATAACGGCGTGCTCCGCCAGGCGACGCACCTCGGCATCTGTGCTGCTTCACGCCCCGTCAGCAGCACACGAGCCTTCTCTGCAGCCTCGCCTGCACGTTGATGCTGCTGTTTAAGTTTTAAGCTGTTTTACTAGGTGAGCAGTGGCATCTCCTCGTGGTTTTAACTGGCGTTTCCCTCTTGGGTGATGATGCGAGCGCCCTTGCACGTGCCGGCCTGACATCCCTCTGGTGAAGCCTCTCTGCATGCCTTTCACCCGTTTTCTAACTGCAACTAGATCGCTTGGCTTCACTGAAGTGCTTTGAGAGCTCTCCGTATTTTCATATGCATGTCCCGCCTCAGACGGTCTCTGCAAACGTGTCCTCTCCTCCCGTATATCTCCGCCCTCCTTGACGTCCTTGTTGTCACGTGTGCCCATCGCACAGGCTGAAATTGCTGTTTAATACGTGTGTCTTTCTAATCACACAGAAAGAGTACTTACAGACTGAAGTCTGCGGCGCTGGCAGGTGCGTGCAGCAGTGCTCCTCACGGCCCTCATGCTCAGGTCACAGCTCTGCATGTCGGTCTTGTCTCTGTCTGGAGGAGCCTCTCAGCATCTCTCGTCCGGCGGGCACTGCATCAGACACCTCCTATCTGCCCGAGACGGACTCATCTGCCCTTCAGGTTTGGAGGACAGTTTGTCACCTTGTATGCTTGTGTATGTTGTGTGTTGTGCATTGTGTGTATGTTACATGTGAGTGTTGTGTATGTTACGTGTGAGTGGTGTGTTACGTGTGAGTGTCGTGTGTGCATGCACATATGCATTTGTCCACATATGTGCACGTGTGCACGTCTGTGTGTGAGCACACGTGACAGTGTGTGCGTGTGCATGTATATGCATGTGTGCACGTGCATGTTTGCGTGCCCTCATGTGTACACGTGCGTGCCTGTGTGTGCACGTGTGCATGGTGTGTGCATGTGCGTCTGTGTGCATGTGTACACATCTCTGTGTGTGTGTGTGTGTGTCGGCCCGCCGGGTGGTCTCACAGACCCTCATGTTCCGCTCAAGTGTCTTCACTCATTGTGCTTCCTGCTCCACTAACTGAATAGCTCAGCTGACCTGCCTCAAGCACATTGACTTAGAGGATATTTACATTGTATTTATATGAATATTCAAATTATCCATTTCACATTGAGTGATTTTCTTTGGCTTTTGTGGAAATGTACGTTTCATATAAGTTGTCAAGCTCACTGCACAGAATTGTCTATGATACATTCTTGTGATTATTCTGAAACCTGTGAGCGGCGGTGACATGACACCACTCACATTGGTAGCTTGTATCTTTTCTCTTTTTACCATTTGCCGTCTCACTAGAAGTTTGTCATTTTTAAAAATATTTGAAAAGAACCAATTGTTTGTTTCATAGATAATCTGTATTATTTCTTTTTTTTCAACTCTATGGTTTCTGCCCCACCCCCTTGCTCTTCCATGACGGGGCTTATCTTCTTGTGTTCTCCTGAGCTGGGAGTGCGGCCCGTTTGTTCAAGGACGTCACCCTCGTGAGTGCTAGCATTTCCTGCTGTGCGTTCCCCTCTTGGCCTGGCTTAGCTGCTTCCCATGGTGTTGATATGTCATATTTCCTTTTGTATAATGTCTGTCTGATTTATTCTTATTTTACGTGAAATTTTCTCTTTGACACATGAATTATTTTAAAATGTTCTGTTAATTTTTATGTTCAAGGATTTTCTTACTGTTTTTATTTTATTGATTTCTAGTTCAATTCCATTTGGTCTGAGAACACTCTTGGCATGGTTTCAAGTATTTTAAAATTGTTCAGCTTTTCATATCAACTAAGATGCAGTGAATTTTGGTGAGTGTTCTGTGGACTCTGGACGGACTTGTCCGTGAGTAAATGTCCGTTAGCTCCACCGCCCCTGGTGTCCAGCTGCCCTCTGCCTGCGGTGACTTTCCGAGAGCTGCGTCCGTTGTTGCGAAGTTGCCGCCGGCCAGTGGGGCCTGTGCGCTCCTCGCTCAGCTCCGTTGGCGCGGGTCTCCTGTGTGTGGAAGCCCTGGTTGGTGGCGGGCGCTCAGGGTCGCTATGCCTTCTGCTGTGCCGCCAAGCTTTCTACCAGAGGTAGTATTTACCTCCGTCTCTCGTAACTTTTTACTTTATGTGATGTTGATACAATAATTCCTGCTTTTTAAATTCAGGTGTGCCGGTCCATCTATCTACACCCTTTTATTTTGATCCTATGTGTGTCACTATTTTTGAAGCGGGTTTCTTTTAAACATCTTCTTTCAGTCACTTGAAAAATTCATTCTGACAACCTCTGACTTTTCGTTGGTGTATTAGACCCTTTTCATTTATGATAAATGACCTCATTTTCTATTTTGTCCCCTTGTCTTCCGTTCCTGGTCTGTGCTCTCCCTCCCACAGGCAATCACTCTGCCACGATCAATGGATGTCTTTGTAGCCACGTGGGTGAAAAAACAGATGATGTGTTCTTCACGTATTTTAATTCACATACTTAATATGGTGAGATACGTCTCATTTTGTTTCTTACTTTTGATGTAATTGGTTACTGCATGTAAATGTGATTTATCACTCCAGATAGTGGAGTGGTTCTCCAGCACCTAATTCTATTCTACTAACGGCAAACCCGTAGGCTTTCCCAACGTTTAATACCACAGAAAGAGTTATGATAAATGGAATAACCACATGCATTTCTCACGGTGGAACCTCTGGGCTGCACGCGGGAAGGGACGAGGAAGCAGACACACCCATGACCACGATTCTTTGCATTATTTTCGGAGGCTTTTGTTATAAACTGTAATCATCCTGGGAATCCTATTTTGCCCCTCAGTCATAAAAGAAAAGTACATTCTACAGCTTCTAGCATGTATCTTGTCTCCAAATACTGTTTTTTATAAATAAAAATAACTGCTTATATTTTCATGTTATTTAAATGGAATGACATCACTTTTCTGAGATGCCAGGTTATCCTGACAACAAAGGTATTAGACCAAAGAATTCACCACGTACGGTTCACACACGTTTACATCTCAAGTAGATCAGAATGTGCTAGATTTTTACCACAACAAAGAAATTACAAACTGTCTCTGGGACTATTACCACTGTACATATTTTTAAAGAGGAGCATTTTGTCAAGTGCATGCAGTCAGCCTAGCACTTTTTTCAAGTTAACAGCATGAAATTGTTCCCTGAAAATACCCGCTCCAGCCCGAGTCTCGTGTTCTAGAACACACCTGAATTAAGCGTTTGCTTGGTACCAAGACGGCAGAAGTCCCAAGCACGTGATCGGGAAAGGCGGCATCAGCCCTAAGACATCTGTTCCTTCGCATTTTGGGAAAACCAGAAAGAAAAAAAATTTTAAAAATTGGAACTGCTTTCAAAAACCCATCGGGCAAGTCAAAATTTGCTACTTAAAATAATTTTAAAAATCAAACATGGAGAAGTAGCCAGAACTGAACTGAGACCCGCAGCGCCCGCTGGAGGGAGGAGAGGAGAGGAGACTGCTCCTGATGCCGTGTTCACATCCGTCTCCACGCTCTTGCCTCCTCTTCTCTTCCACTCATAGTCCGGTTATTTAAGTTCAGTTGTCATTGTTTTTGAAGTTAAGCCAGTCAAACTAAGTGTCTGGTTGCAAGCATTAGCGATCTCCAAACGCGCGTACGCCGGAGCTCAGACGCCAGGCTCATTGGAGCGGGAAGGGGCGCGTCTCCGCTGCGCGGCGAAGCCGGCGCGCCGGGGCCGCAGACCCGCCAACGCGGCGGCCTGCGAGTCCTGGTCCTCGGTCCGCGCCGCCCGGTGCAGCGGAGTCTCGCGGAGGCTCGCGGATGCGGACGGTGAGCCCTGCCGCTGCAGGCGAGCCGCGCGGTCTGAGAGGCACGTGCTCCCCCCCGCAGCCCACGACGAGCAGCCTGGCTGCCCGCCTTCGGCGCCGCGTCGCCGTCGCACTCGTCTGCTTTGCTTTCTCCGCTGCGTTTTGTTGGCCTTTAAGTCGCTCCTCTCACTCATCAGATTCTACCGCGCCGGCCAGAGTGCCTCGTTTTCACGTCGCCCTCCTCCAGCCGCTTGTTAGGTGAGACCAGAGCACCAATAAAACCTGAAAGATCGCCTTCAAGTCCATCCTTTAAAAAACGGCAAGTGACACCAGCTGGCTGACCAGCTGCCTCAGCACTCACACTGCTTTCCCCACGTTACAAACAGGGAAAGGACCAAGCGGAGAAAATGTGAGGACGAGAAGTGGAAACGAGTCCCGGGAGAGGGACGCGCTGCTGACCCAGAGCCCCCCCCCCCCCCCAGGGGAGGCCGCGGCTCAGCGCAGGCGGACGGGCCCTGGGCTCCGGGCGGGGAGGGCTCCGGGCCCAGGGCGCCCCCGTGGCGCGCGGGTGCCCCACGCGGAGCCTCCGTCACGGGACCGCGCTGCGGGCGAGGGGCCCCGGTTGCCTCTGCGGAAGGTGTTCAGCGTCCTGCATGTTCACGGGGGGAGACACGCGTTTCAAAAACTCCAGCCACATCTTTTCTCACAGACACAGTAAAATCGGATCCACCACGGCTGCTTCCCTCTTTGACGAGCTGTTTTGCTCTGACGAGTTCTCAGTGTCTTTAAGCATCTCATTCCAGCTCAAACTGTCTGTGTTGACAGAAAACCATGCTTTACCTGAAAGTCAGCTCAAGCGTGTCGTCTGCAGCCCGACTCTGACCCGTGTCACCTTGATGAGTGCTCAGATCTCGCGGCTGGGCCCTGCCTACAAAGTCACAATTTCGCCATCAAAAAATCTTCAGTTTTCTATGTGATTTTCAGGATGACTCGCGAATCCCTATAGAAAATTTCAAACCTGCAATCACTGAGGTTGAGGGGGTGCTTGGACTTCTGTGCAAGAAAGGGAACTTCTAGGTTATTTTCTTGCCTCTCCCTTTGAAACTCTGCCTCTTGTTTTCCTCTGATACAGACACACTCACGGGGGGACGGAGGGAACCTCTGAAGGCTGTCTGAGGACGCTTCTTCAGGAGAGACCCCGCGTCCGCTAAGCCTTTCACCCAGGGCTGGCCCCACCGACTCTGCAGAAGGTCACTGACCATACACACACACACACACACACACACACACACACACACACACACACGTCTGCATGAAGGACAGAGAGAGAGACCCAGAGATATTTCAGGGGAGAGTTTGTTTAAAAATGTCTGCATTTTGAACTGCAAGATCATGATCTATGCTCAGCTTCCAGACGATGGAGGTGCCCTGAGAGGTGCTCTGGCCCTGAACACATTTGGATGCTTCTCTTCACATTTGAAGCAAACGTGAAAAAGCCCCGCGTGTCTTCAGGGCCAAAGTGAAGCAGTGAGCAGGTGACAGAGACTGCCGGGGAGGAGTCTGTGGCTTCGCAGCACCGTGTGGAGCTGGACTGCGTGGCCCTGGGGCCAACTCTGACCCGAGCACCATGTGGGCCAGTGAGCAGAGCTGAACACTGAGCTCCCTGACCTCAGTTCTCATACCTTCAATAAAGACAGACTCATGCCTGTTTCACAGGATTTCATTTACTTCCTGGCATCCTCATCACTTATGTGCTATTTTCAATCCTCATTTTCTAGATGGAAAAACTGAAGCTTAGGGTGGTAAATTTACTAATCCAAAGATGTGCAATTAACAAGAGAAACTCAGTGCTCAAACCACGTGGATGTGAGAACCTGCTCTTAACCTCAGAATGTTAGCTTGTAATAAAACGCATAAAACTATAAAGCTGGATGACAGCTAAACTTGGTAACATAAATAGGTGTTGAAACCAGTTTATATCAACACACAGAACATGCTAATAAAGTTCTCCAAAGACTTCCCTCAGCACCAAACTTCACCTCTCGTTCTTCAAAGCCTGGTTCTTTAAAAACATAAATGGTTATCTTTATTTTTATTAAGAATCCACCTTATGGTCACCGATGCACTGTGTCTGAAAGAACGCTTTCTGCTGAGACCAGTGAGATTAGCCCTGTTCTCATCTGAAATCTCTATTCCAGTGCATCTGAACTGGCTCTGGAAGTCAGTCCTCTGTCATTTACAGAGACAGTTTCCCCATACATCTGAAACCACAACCAAAAATTCTCAGTGCCTCGACAATTTCTATCTCAGTCCCTGCGGGGCAGCTGGCTAAGACAGCGTTTCTGCTGATGCTTGTTTAATCCGAGGCCACATTTGCTGTGGCCTCATCCTGAGCCCCTGCGGGTCAGCACAGGCGGCGGGGGTGAGCGGGTGGAGGACGGTGAACACACAAGATGGGAGTCTGTCAGAAAGCCCAAACCCAACACAGAACAGAATCACTGCAAGCCCGCACCGAAACACGATGGGAAGAGAGGCAACCCGAGGGCGACAGGCACGGGAGTGGCCCCGGCCACCCGCTCCAGCCACCCTCGTCTGATACCGCACAGCTGGAGCGCAGACGCCGCGCTCTGTCACGTGTGTGTTTCTCTCCATCCCAATGCGCAGGCGCTTCAGAGCTTTTCAGGCTCTACATGCCACAACGTATGTTAGTGGTTCTTGGGTATTTAGGTTACTTCCAATTTTTTTGTAATATTTATTCTAAATAAACAGTTGATCAGTTGTCACCTTTGTTAAGAAATCTTAGTGTGCATGCTTATTCTTCTAGTGAAATTCTTAGAGGTGAAACTTCTGGGTAAATGGTAGGAACTATGTTAAAGCTTTTTTAATGCATTTAAAATGTCCTCTGTTTAAATTTTGTTCTAATTTCTGCTCTGGAACAATAACCCCTGCAGCCTTCTGAAGACGGAGACGCTGTTCATCTCTATCCCTCTCGGGTCTCCCTCCTCTCCGTTTCCACAAGCTCTGTGCTGGTCGTCCCCCTCTGAGTGTCAAATATCACACTTGGTGTCACTTACTCAGTCCGTCCAGGTTGGTGTCAGTGACGCCCCCTCTTTCCCCACTAAGCTCATATTCGATATCCAGCCACAGGAACAGTGTCCCCAGCCGTCACACCTCCTCCTCCCTCAGTTGTGCTCCACATGTCGCCATGAGAAAGCACCCTTGTGCAGACACTCCGTGAAGTAACCAGCGTGACTGTTTCTCAGTCATGCTTTAAAATGAGATTCCTTTCATACTTAATCATTTTTTAATGAATGGGGCTGAAAATCTAATCTCATCTATGACTGACTAGTCAATACACATATTTTTCAAGCAAACACCTAACTTTTCTTATGAGAAACTTATTTGGCAAAAGTCCAGCAGCTCTCACATTCAGTTACTTTTTCTAGGAAATAGTGCTACTTGCATACAAGCAGAAATTATTACCGCAGTACACCCCTGGAACCACCACCGGTTACAGGTCCCCAGACCCTAAGCCGCAGGAGGCGCCAGGTCAGGACAGTGAGGCGCTCTGCTCCTCTCCGTGGCCGCAGCGATGAGCAGGTCCACCAGGTGACCACAGCGGTGTTTCCACAGCTATTTTAGTGCAGGTGCAGGCTGGCTCCTCGGGCAGACAGCCGCCGTGGACGTAGTGCTGGCGGGACGTGGAGGGGACACCTTTGCTGTCCTTTACTTAAAGACTGGGTTTTGAAACTAAAGTTTTCTCTCCTGGCTTGAAAAAGACAAACAAATGTCACCCGAGAAGGTTCAGGAAGAAACCTGGGGTTTTGAGAACACACGTTAGTCTCATGACCCTGGTTAATAGTGTGCATTTCTGAATAAATATAGAAAGTTTGGTTTAAAGAGTCTTAAGGCGGCGTCTGTGTTCAGCTACTACTGTCTGTGCAGGAGCCCCAGGACTGTCTAACATGGGCCAAGGGAACTGCAAAGACAGGCTGACAGTTCCCACGACCCCTGCACCCGAGGGACGCGCAGGTGGGTCTCCGTGCGGAAAAGAAAGTGGGGTTTCCAAGCTGAGACGCATCAGTTCTGGGCTCGATTCACACCACGGAATTCAAGGCAGCAGCGTTTGCCACCACAGGAGAGGACAGTGCCAGGTACACAGGAGGGAGGAGGGACCAGGTGACCCCGAGCCCGAGCGTGATGGTGGAGTCAAGAGACGCAGTGGAATTAAACCAGAGCCTCCACGAACGTGACGCTGCGGAAGCTCAGTCCTCTGTCTACAGTGCCTCGTCCTCCGTCTGAAATCCCGGTCGGGGCCCACAGCCTCAGGTGGCGGCCTGGGGTGCAGCCAGGACCCCAGGAATGAGCGGTGCCCGGCCCTGCATGAGGGCGCAGAGTGAAATGCCAGCGTTAGGGCTGCGCCCACCCTGAAATGATCCCAGGCCCTACCCGACCAGTGGTGCCCAGACGCCGGTGCCGCCCCAGTTCCTCCGTCTCGGTCCCCCGAGGTCCTTCAGGTGACAGCAGTCTCGTCACTCCCTCCACCCAGAGGGCACCGTCCCAGTCGGGACCCCCGCCCCCGCCCCGTGTCCTCCCACTCCGCGCGTTTCCACCACGAGGGAGAGTCACAGTGACAACTTGTTGGGGGTTTCACACCGCTCCCTCTGCAGCCTAAGAGTCCATCCAGGCCCCGAGGCGCCTCGGGCTGGGCCCCCGACCTCAGACCTCAGCGCCGCCGGCCGTGTCTCCCGGCCCCTCTCCACCTCGGGAGCAGACCGGGGTCTCCAGGACCCCCCCACCCCAACCCCGGCAGGGACCTCGCGGCCTCGGCCTCCCGGGGTGGCGGGGGGGGCAGACGCCCCGGGCCGCGGGAGAGGAGGCACGGGTTCTTCCTGGCGCCAGACGCCCCGAGCGCTTGGCACTGCTGCCGTCACGTGGCTTTTTATTTCCGAACAGAAGGCTTCCTGCCGAGAATTGTTTCTGAGCTGCGTAGGCAAAGCCGCGTCCCCTGGAGCAAACCTCTGACCCGGAGAAGCCTGGAGCCCCGAGCTCCAGCCCCCTGCCCAGCGTTTCTTCCCAGTCCTTTCGCAGAGGGCGCTCGGACGCCGGCCGCAGGCTCGTCCCGCCCGGTCCGTCCGGGGGTCCCCGGCTCCCCCCGCACGGGCAGCCGCTCTCCCCGACACACCCACTTGAATAATGATCTGGCCTTGAGGTTAACTGAAGGCACGAAAAGTGCCAAGAGTTATCAACAGGGCGGTGCAGACGTCACAGGCAGTCACCGCTCAAGGATCAGAGAGGCGAGGGACGCGGCGTCGCGGCCGGACCGAGCCTGGAGGCAGACCGCGGGGCGCGCCCTCTAGCGGCCGTGCAGGCGCCCGCCGGCGCCTCCGCGAAGCTCCCTGTCGGGCCCTGGAGGCGCGTCTCCGCGACGCCCGATCGTTTGCTCGTTGCCGTTAGGACGGATCATCACGACAGACCTCAAGATAGTTTATGGCGAGTAAAGCTGGGTAAGCTGAAAGGAATAACCAGACGGCTAGAGGGAAATCATTTGTTCCTCATACATTCTGTATGTACTTTCGCTGTTTTCCTTTTGTTTTGAAATTACAAAAGCCACACTGAGTGCGTGCGCTCTGCGAGTTCCTGGTGCGGGGGGAGAACGGGCAACGCTGGCGCAGGCAGGCGCCCGACGGCTGTGTGTCCACTGTTGTTACATACAAGTAAGCAAGTGCGCAAACACCGGTAACCATGATCAGGGACTATTTGCTGTTGTTACCGGGTATGGAATAGATTTAGATCACGTGTTTTCATCAGCATCTTAGGAACTTTACTTCATATTGTTTTTGTGGTTAGGAATCAAAACATCATACTAGCCTTTTAAGTGGATCCACTGAGACCTCCATGGGCAACAGCTTCAGAAACTGATTTTGTCAAAAAGAAAACGATGTATTCAACTGGCTTTTGATTAAATGATCAATCCATTCGAAGTATGTTGTTAATTGTTCCTGCTTCTCAAAAACTAAATTCACCCTGCTGTCAAAGGAAAAGGTGTGTCATTACCACATTATGTATGTGCATGTGTGTGTGTGTCTCAGATACGACAGAACCACCCAGCTCCAGAATCACACTGGTGGTGCCTTGTGAGGTTTCAACACACAGACACACATGCACACACTTGAGAAATGAAGTCCAATAAAAATGTGCACATCACCCTAGGATCCAGTGTGGTCCCTTGGCGTTTGTAAGAGGAAGGCTTTGAAGGCACCCGACTCCCTGTAAGGCACAGAGCAGGGATGGTTTGTAACATGAGTGGCTGAAGGGATCCAGTCTCTAAGATTCTACAAAGCTGCAAATTTGTCTAACTGCACTACTTATTAAAAAAAAAAAAAAAACCTATGTTGAGAAGGCTAAATTTTAAGAGCGCTCTATTTCCTGAGATGCAAAACTGAAAAATGCAATTTAGGTGTTAAGGACATTTTGAAAATCTTTTTATGTCTACTTTTTCCTCATTTTTTCCACTGAAGTTTTTGTAGGAATATTTCCCCTCAGAGAAGCTGCTGTCTGAATCATCCTTTATTTAACTCACTGAATTAGCTCTCCTGTTTTCTATTGCTGTGGCCCACGGGGTCCTGAGTGCTGGAGGCCTGCGTGTGTGCCCGCCCAGCACCGCAGTTTTATTCTTACGAAAAGTGAGCTGTTTGTTCCCACTCCAGTTCTTAAGGCTCTGCTTGTTACTGTAATTACATAATTTAATTGAATTAAATGTGAATATTCATAAACAAGGGCTAAGTTGAATGCTTTGAAAGACCTGTAAATATTGGAGTCCACTGGGATGTGTAGAGAAAACAAAAAATCAATCAATAAATACAGAACTTATAAACACCCTACACTTCGATAGTTTTGCAAATGTCCTTAAAATCACACTCACTTTAAATCAGAAATCTTCAAGATGCATTTTGGGTAAAGTTCAAGCAAGAAAGACTATTCTTACCCTCAGTCCAGAATCCTCATCAGAGAAGCCCATTTGCGTGTTGGCCACTCAGTAATCATTTATGTGGCTTACAGCCTTTAAATGTTCAAGGTCTGAGTGTATCTTTCCTATAATGCCTTCCTGTTACTGGCTTTTTAAGTCAAAACTCCAGTCCCACACACTTTTGGAAAGAAAGGCGTATTAACAGGAAGGATTTGTTGTCACTTCATCTGTATAAGAAAGAAAGAAAACACTGGATTTTCACTTCTCTTCTGGTCTCTAACGTGGGGATTCCATCAACGTCTGTGCCTTCCCTGACCATCTTCACTCTGAAGGACATCAGAACAAACCTTCAGGCCTGACTGGTCTTCACACAGCCTCCGGACTTCTTACAAGAAAATTTCACGTAAGCAGCTCTAACTCAACACAGGAAAAAGCGACATCGCTGTCTTCTACGCCGCGTGGGCCCCCGCTCTGCGTCACCCACGCGCGGCATGCTCAGCGTCCTGTAAATCACGTGGTCCATGTTCTTACATGTCCCCTTGTCTTCTCCCTCGTCCTTCTCCATCCAGTCAGTGGCCAAGATACTTCTGTTCCTCTGACAATGTCTCTTCACCCGACAGGTGCTCCTGGGTGCCCTGAGGACATGAACAGTCCCAAATCCACAGTCTTAGTATAAACAGTGAATGTATGTAAAGAGCTTAGTCTACTGCCTGGCACTAAGTCAGCACCAAATAAACACTAAGTGTTATTATTAATGTTAAAACAGCCCCCACATTAAAGAAGGAAGCACTTGCTCCCTCTTCAGTTAACCCTGCAGACACAACACACAAATCCCAGGCTGCGTGATGACTCAGACATCAGAGGGGCCTCCTCCCCGAGTCCGAGCCGGCCAGCCGCTCCACTTCCATCTGTGGCTTGTCCACTGCCAACACGTGGCCTTCCACGTGGCCTCCGGGGGGGGGCACCTCATCTGCAACATGCTGGTGGGAGGGGAGAGTGTGAGGGACCTCGGGGGGACTTCACAGCTGGGGATGGACGGGGCATCACGTCTGCTCTCACCACGTGGCGAGAACACTGTCACTTGGAGCCGGGGAAGCTGGGGTGAGCCTTGTGCCTGGGAGGAAGAAAGGAGTTTGGTAAAAACCGGACTCACGCCTGCCTCCTGCCACTGGTTGGAAGTGTCCACCTCCTTCCGAGGAGAAACTGTGCATCCCGCGTTCTCTCATGGGCGGGAAGCAGTGAGGGCAAAAGGAAGCAAAGACGAACATATTCACATCTTCAGTGAGAGACTGATTTATCAGGCAGCCTCAACTCCAGCTTCAGGTTAGAACACCCGTGTAAGCAGCTTATGTTTAATTAATGCAGGAGTATTTACAGTAGAAGCAATGATTTGAATTACAGGGTTATACTGTTTGGATATGAATTAGCCATAGATTCTCAGAAAAATGTTTCTGACCTTTAAACCTCTTCCAAGATGCAATATTCAATGTGCAATGGAGTTCAAAGAAGCAAATAAAATGCAATGGTCTACTCAGAACATCATCCTGAAAAAAAAAAAGAAACATGGTCATCACACGAGGCCCCCCCCTACTTCTGCTACATGCAGAAAAGAGCTGGAAACAGGTAGAATATCCATCTTATGCATTAAAAAAAAAAAGAGTTGAAAAGACGACGCCCTGAGGGTAGTTGGGATAAAACAGCACAGAGACAGTAATAGACGTTATTTATCAGGCAGACACCGCACACTTGGCACAAGGCAAGAAGTTGGGGCAGATTGTCACAACCCCTCAAGGCAACCCACCAGAAAGGCATTACTGTGCTCACCTACACACGAGTGATCTAAGACCCAGATAATTAAAAAAATAACAGTCCCAAGGTCACGCAGCTCGTAAGGGAAAGAATTCATATTCAAATCCAGTTTTCTCTGATCTAAATTCCCTTTTCTTGCCACTAATCCAGATGCTTATCAAATCAGAGAAAAGGACATGAACGTCTCTGCACTGGACGGTCCCCTAGGGAGCTGTCAGGGGCTGAACTGCATCCCCCAAAATTCACACGTCGTGGCCCCACCTTCCCCAGTACCTCAGAATGCAGTGATACCTGGAAATACGGACTTTAATTAAGGTAAGGTCACACGGGAGGCCGTAGTCCAGCGTGACCGGTGTCCTCACAGGAAGGGGAGGGTGGGACACAGGCACTCAGGGACGACCACGCGAGGACACAAAGTGAAGGCGGTGTCTCCGAGCCAAGGAGGGGGCCTCAGAGGAAACCAGCCCTGGGACGCTGACTCAGCACCGTCCACCACCCCACCCCCAGACCGTAAGGCAGGGAAGTTCTGCGGTGTCGCCCACCTGGCCCGCGGTGCTGTATCCCAGCAGACCAAGCAGAACGTCGTGCAGAACATCACTGGCAGCTCTCACGGAAGGACTAAGGTGGTCCCTGTGAAGACTGCCGTCAACCTCCCTGAATGCCGCGGGACACCGACCCCCACAGACTAATCACCACATACCACGTTGTGATCTCACACCAACGAGAAGGGTGCAACCTTCAGGGAATCCTGTCACCTCCATCCCGACGCACGTGCACACAAGTCTCTGAACACCCGTCTTCCGTCAAAGCACGGAGGCCCCCACACTCAGTGAATCCAAGACGCTCTGCTGCATGTCAGAGCCCAGAAACGATCGCCTGCTGATTCTGCTGGAAGTCACGGCAGGCTTCTGAAGGCTGTGCGGTTCAGGGCGTTGGGCCTTGTCTTGTCTGTGGCCCCAGGACAGCAGCAGGTGCCCCTACATGAATAAGGTGAGAGTGTCTTCCAAACACCTTGGCCCATTAACTGGGTAAGAATGAGCCAAGGCTTGCTTGAAGTACGGGTGATTTTGTTGTATTTAACAACTGCATTTAAAATTAGATCTTAGTTGTCTCCAGTATCTTAAAAAGAAGTAATCTTGGCCCAGATGCCTTCTCTAGGTCCTGAGCTGTTCAGGAAACCCTAACCCTAACCCTAACCAAAAGGTATGTTCCAGTCCCAGCCCCTGGGAGTGGGACCCTACTGGAAACAGGCTCTTTGCAGGCGTGATCAAGTTAGGATGAGGCTCCACTGGGGGACGTGGACCCGGGTCCAGTGGCCGATGCCCTGATGAGAACAGAAGACAGAGGCACGTGTACATAGAGGGTTTGTCTCCACCTGAAGCTTGAAGACATAGGAGTGGCCTCCCTGCCTCCTTCAGAGGGAGCCCAGCCCTGCTGCCCTCACGACTCTCCAGCCTCCAGGCTGAGGGCAAATAACCCCTGCTGTCTCCAGCCCGCAGTCTGGTGGTCCGTCAGGATGGCCCTGAAACAGTACAGTGCTGCCTGCCTGCGAGTTTAGGCCCCAGGAAAGTACCTCCAGAGGCCCCCACATCCCTGCTCAGTCAAGGCAGCTGGGGGTGGGGAGGTGGGACTCGTGTGCTGCTGAATGGTCCAGGGTTTCCAGAGTTCACTCCTTGGCCCTCCCTGCAGAACCATGTGGGCACCAACATCTGCTGGATCAGAAACCCCTTCACAGCTGGAGTTGCCCTGCAAAGGCCAAAGCGAATGGCTTCCCACGGTGCTGCTAAGACGTGTGTACAATCGAGCTCTCGTTGAGCGTGCATCTCTGACAGCATCGGCCCCAGTCCCTGCCTCTGTGGGACCTACATCAGTGCCAGGTGCAGAGGCCAAAACCTGCCTAGCTGAGCCCAGGTCTGCAAACCACCACAGCTGAAGCACCTGCCTACCCAGCTCGGAGCCCACGCCCAGCCTGAGTCCACGGTTGGCCCCAGGCCACAGCTTGGCAGCCCCTGAAAGGCACAATGGTGACACATGATTTAAACCCCCAAGTTTCATTTAAAAAATTCTTAATATGTCTAGGCAATGCACAAAATGCTGTGAGTTTGAGAAAGAACAATTAAAAATATACATATTTCCCATGTTTGAGACAGAAGCAAAAATCAATGGAACTAGCACGTAGTGACGCGCCCTGTAATCCATGAGTTACGGACTCCTCCCGGAGCACTGAGGTCAGGAGGTACTAACAGAATACTGAAAATAGTAAGTGAAGATGAGATATTAATTTGTTGGATTTTATCTGTAAGGTTTTTATTACCCCTAATTATGGACTTTTCACCAGCAAATTTTTAAATGACTATAATTTTGTAAAGGCAAACTATGAAAAAGAGTCAGAAATAACAGATCTGGCTATTCTACGATACTCAGAGGGAAAGTATTTCTCTACCGAAAATTAAATAGTGTAAACTAAAACCTCTCAACTATGTATGTATGAAAATGCATTTGTTGCTAACAGCTTCACCTAATTTACGTTTCTAAAGCTGGCTGTGCCTGTGCTGTAGAGGCCTGTGGAAGACTGACAGAGCCGGCCCCAGGGAGGGCTGGGTGGGTGGGGGTGATGGGTAGAGTTCCCTGAGAGACACCCCCCTGGAGGCTGGACTGGCAGACTTGCCAATTCACTGCGTGAGGAGTTTCAGCAACGCTCCTCAGGACAAGAAAGCCCATGCAGGCTGGCTCCCGTGTTTGGGTTCAGTTCTGGCGACGCTGCCATCCAGGGAGACCACCTGCCTAGAACCCACTTTCTCCCTCCCCTGCCCCCGAGCAGGTGCCGAGTCCCCTCAAGTTGGCGAGGGGCTCTGGTCCTTTCCCCACACCCTCCCCCAGCCCCACCCAGAGAACAGGGCCCACCTTCTCTTCCCGGGCTCTCAAGGGCCAGTGAGCAAACGCTTCCCCATTGGCCTGCGATTCCCGGTGGGATGCCCTGTGCTTATTCCACTAAACCTCAGTGCCTTGAATCAACCCTCTGGGAGAGAATTCAGGATTCCCTGATTTGTGTGAAAATTAGTAAAAGGACCCTCATGTAAGACGGAGGTGGAAGCGGGAGCCCTCAGGCAGGTACCACCCGGCTCCTCTGCAGACCCAACAGGAGCAAGGTCTCTACTCAGGGAAAACAGAGAAGGGAAGATTTTCTCCCCGCCCGGCAACAGCCCAGCCAATGACAGACCGTCACCACTCAGCCAATAAGAAACCCCCAGTGCTCAGCCAACAGGAACCCCTCACCACCCCGCACTCTCGCTTTCTTCCAATGGACTTTCCTTCAAAGCAGCCCTTCCCTCTTCCGCCTTTTTCTCTCTAAAATAACACATTCCTCTCCTTTGTTTGCCCAACTTAGATTACATGTCCCCAACTGCAATTCCTTTCTATTCCCAAAGAAAGCCATTTTGCTGATAAAATAACAAGCTGTTTTATTTTTAAGGTTAGAGTGAGCTAGAGGCAATCAGCACCCACTGTTAGAGCTGAGGGCAGAGGGAGTTCTGGAAACCCTGGCTTCTGGGGGACTGTTCCCTCTGCCCCTCTGCAGCCCCTGGGGTCGAGGTCACGGTCCCCTGTATTCTACGAACCCAGAGCACTGCCTCCTCTGTCCCCCCGGGGTCCAGGTCACTCCCCCTTCTGTCCCTCAGAGTCCAGCTCACTGTCCCCTGTGTCCCCGGGGCCTAGGTCACTCCCTCCTGTCCTCCGGGATCCGGGTCTCTCACCTGGGCGATGCCCCGCATCCCCAGCCGCAGTGGAAGAACTGAAGACGCCCCGGCACAGCTGCTCGGTGGGAAAGACAATCCTAGAGGCTGCTTGTAACCGCCTTATATTTACTTTAACGCCACGGAATATCGCGAGATTTGGGCAAGGTACCGGGCACTGGAGATGTCGCGAGATTGCAGGGTGCATCGCTCCCGCTTCCGGACACAGCAGGCCTCGCGAGAAACGGAGATTTCGCGAGAGGACGCCAGAGGCTTTCTTTGTCCTATCCGGGAGGGGCGGGGAAGACAAAAAGGTGGTGTTGAGGCTCGGCCTTTCCAGAGACGATGCCGTCCGCATTCTCAGTCAGCTCGTTCCCCGTCAGCATCCCCGCCGTGATCACGGTAACTCGCAGCCTCATTGGCCGCCAGTTCGGCCGCTGGCGGTTGGGGTTGCTCCCACTTCCCGGCGTCCGCCATGGACGGACGGGGCTTGGGGGGGTAGGGGGCGGGGCTGGTGTGGTGGGGCAGGGCGGGGCCTGGGGCGGTGGGCGGGGCGTATAGGGCGGGGCCTGGGCGGAGGCTTGCCTTGGTGGGCGGGGTGTAGCGGGTGGGGTCTGGGGCGGAGCCGGGCAGCGGGGATGCTGCCCGCGTCGGGGCGCGGCAAGGTCCGGGCAGAGCGGACCCGCTGAGTGGTGGGCTGAGTGGTGGGGCGCGGGCTGCTCCTCCGGCCCCCGTCCCCCCAGGGGGGCCCTAGCCTAGGGAGGGGCCCGCGCTCTAGCATGAGGACGTGTCCACCCAGGGCGGAGCAGACCCGAGTCGCAGCAGTGTCTGGAGGGCGGGGTGTGTGGCAGAACGGCCAGTAAAAAACACGTCTTGCGAACTAGGGCGGCCCAGATTTCCCGAGGCCTTAGTCCCTAGTCTGCGGAGCCGGAACCCCGGGGTAACCGAGTGCGTCCCTGACCCCGGAGTCCGCTTCCTCCTGTCCGCACGGGGGCTGGTCCTCAGGCTCTCCCGGCCTGCCGCGCGATTCCGTTCCACAGGCAGCACAGCCCTCCGCCCCGTGTGGACCCCGGACGCGGGTGCCGGGAGGGCTCCCTGCCCCCCTCCCCGTGTTCTGCGAGGCCTGACGAGTTTCTCTTGTGTCCTGCAGCAGACAGACTGGACGGAGCCGTGGCTCGTGGGCCTGGCCGTCTTCCACGTGCTCTGCCTGCTGCTCACCTGTTTCTCGTCCCAGAGGTACAAGCTGCAGGTCGGGCACTTCCTGTGCCTGGGTGAGTAGAATCAGCAGTCCCGTGGCTCCGATGGCTGTGTGCGTGTTTTCTCTGTAGCCTCACCACGCGTGATGAGATTTTTAAGACCTCCCGGCCCTCCTGTCACGTGTCCTGCTCTGGCTTCAGGGCACGCCCAGGTTCCACTCTTGGGCATTATGAAGTGTGTTTCGGATCCTGGATTTGAAGGGACTCTGGAGGAGCACCTGCTGTTCCCAAGAGGGTGCTGAACACCTGTTACACAAGGAAGAGTTTGGTTTGGTGAAGCGCTCTGTACAAGGTGCTCTCCTCTGTGGGCTTCGCTGCACTGCCTGCTCTGTTCTGGGCATAAAATAATATGTTGCACAAATCAGTTTTAAAGATTAAGACCTACAGGGATCTGAAGGGGAACCGAGTTGGGTGGAGTCATTGAGAAAGGTTACACAGAAAATAAAATCATGGAAGGGGGTATAAAGAGTGATTAAAATTTCTTTTTCTTAGGTGGCATAAGGGACAGATGTCTGACCCAGGCACCCCATCAGAGCACAGGGGGTGTTGGGCAGAAAGAGTGGGTCAAGTGTCAGAGAAACCGCATTTCTGATGCAGAATAGTTGGCAGTATTCTCCCATAGGAAGGGTGGGCCAGGACCTCAGCAGCTGGACCAAGGCTGTTAATCTTGTGGACCTTGGGAAGACACTAAACTTTTGCTTGGTAGTTTAACAAAATGCAAAACCTAATCTGAAATGTGATTTTTCACTTGACCTTGAGCAAGGTGTGAGTTCCAAACAAGAGGTTACCTTAGGACAGGAGCGAGGCAGTCTGCATCACAGGAACATGTGTGTCGGGGTGGATATCACTTCATTTCTTCACGTGAGAGCCATAGTAAGGGACGCTGGGGCTGCAGGGGTGAGCAGAGCAGATGGCGCCTGAGACTTATGGGACAGGTGGGGCTCCGCCTCCACTGAGCAACCACAGCCCTGCTGAGCACCAGGGCAGGAAGGCAGGAGCACTGTGAGACCCCGGAGGGGGCCTGCTGTGGGTCCCTGCCAGATCGTTTACACTGGGGTGGGAAGGATGGGCAGGAGCGAGTCAGGCAGCGATGGTGCAAGGGCGGAAGGGGCACTCCATGCCTGGGAACAGTATGTGCAAAGGCCCTGAGGCAGGAAGAAAGGTGACAGCCCCTCCCAGGAGCTGAGACTGGAACAGTTTTGTGAACCTGGGAGCTCCATGTGGGTTTGTTTTCTAGGATGAAGAGGGGGGAGTTTCATGCTCGGGATGACAGAGGCTGTTCTCAGTGCATGTACAGACCTGATGCTCGTTTGATTCTCAGACCCATGGACGATTTGGGCATTTTTTGCTGCAGTTTTACAGACGAGGCTCAGATCGGTTGACTAAGCCTGGCTCCTGAGTGGGCGGCAGGTCGACATTTATACCTCATCAGCGGGGAGGGGCCCCCTGCCCACCAGCCCCTCCGCTTCTCTCCCGTCTCCCTTCTTTTGCTTCCTTGACATGCGTCTTGGGGTCCAGTCCTGGAGGGAGGTGTCAGGAGGCTTCCGGTTTCACACCAGGAGCGAACGGAGGGCTTGCACGCTTTCCCGGGGCTGAGACTCAGGCGCCAAGTTCCTGGTCAGCGCCCTGCGCTCTCTCCAGTGCGGGAGCAGCGTGTGCTGGGCAGCCCACGTCCTCTTGCCCGGGTTGGGGTGAGCCCCACTCCCGTGCTCCCTTGCCCTGAGTGGGACTGGTCCCTGTGGAGCAGACCTGGGGGTTCCAGGCTGTTCCTGCTGCTCTGGTCGCCCTCGGGTCGGCTATCTCTCCCCTGTCTTGGGTCTTGGCTGCCAGCACTGCTGGGGTGTTGGCGGGCAGCCCAGCCTGGCCTGCTCCTGCTGAGGGTGGGCCCCCTTCCACCGAGACCACCAGCTGGCCTGTGTTCACCTTGGTTTCCTTCTGTCTCATTTTACAGCGTTGTAATGTTCCTTCATAACATTGTATCTGAGATGGAAATTACGTGTCTCGTTAAACTCATGCTGTTCTGTTACACATGTGTTAAATATTCTTTGTAAAGAGCGTGTAACGCCACACTGGTTGGCCATCATCTGACTTCTGGCACGTGGTTCCTCTTCTCCAGTGATCCTGGTCTACTGTGCCGAGTACATCAATGAAGTGGCCGCGATGAACTGGAGGTAACCCTGCCCGGGCATGGTGACTGTGTCTGAAACCACGCCCATCAGCTGAAGGACGTGCTCAGAGACGTTCAGTTCTCCTTCTGCAAATGCCCCGTCTGTTCCCTGCCTGTGTCTCCGGCTGCTTAACGAGGAGACCTGAGTCGTGGTGGTGCCCATCCTCCCAGCCCACCGCGCTCACGCCCCACCTCGAGGTGGAGGTGCTCTTGTGATCCGTCCATGGTTTCCTTAGTCCTGAAAATGCTAGTTCCCTGGTTTCCAGGCTGCCAGCCGGGATCCGCCTTTTTCCCTGCCAGTGCCCCCTCCTCTGGTCCTTTCCTGCTCTGATCTCCAGACGCCAGCCTGTGTTACCACCTGGGCAGCCCACACCATGTCCAGTAAACATCATAAAGTCATCCTCCCCCCCTCCCCGATCCCCACTCTGTCCACACCTGCCCCAAGCCATCCCCTCTCCCGGGGCAGCTTCTCCTCCTGGCTTCCTAGGACAGACCTGCAGGTCACACAGGAACCCTTGGGTGGTCATGTGGCCTCTGCCTTTGAAACAAGTGGGCAGGGGAGCACAGCCTTTCCCCCGCCATCCCGGCTGCCTGTGGGTGACAAGGTCTGGCCCTCAGCATCCTGACCCCACAGGCCTCAGAGTAGAGTCACAGCCCCTGGGCCCTGCTGGGTCCTCAAGCCTGTGTTTAGCCGTCCTTGTGCCCACATGCACATCCTGCAGGCCATCCCTGCTTCGTTTCCTCTGAGTGTGATCAGGGCACAGCTTCCCACCACCCCGGTTGTCTGAGCCGCTGCCCTCCAACAGCTCCGAGTGCAGGGCTCTGCCTGCCCGCTGTCTGCCCCTTGGTGCCGTGGCTGGGCTGTGGGCGGTGCGCTGTGACTGTCACTGACGTCGTGAGCGGGTTGCCCGAAGACAGCCGTGCCCGGACGTGGTGATCCCCTCCGCTTCCCGTGACAGGTGGCCTGGCCGCGGCGTTGGGGCAACTGTCCCTGCGCCTGGAGTGGCTCCTGCCCCTCGTAGCGGCCGCAGGGCCCTTACCCCGCAGGGTTAGGAAGGGCCACGTCGTGTGCAGGGCGTCTGCCCCACCTGTCTGCCTGCGCTCACGGGTCCTGCGTCTTCGCCGAGGGGTCCCTGCATCCTCTCCAGACCGGGCAGCGCAGTCCAGGGTCCAGACCCTAAAAGACATGAGGGGGGCTCTGGACCTAGGGTGGGCTGTCCTGCCCTCAGCGAGGGCCCCCCCCCCAAGAACGCGTGAGACGGAGAATATACAGTGATGCCGTTTTGTTCCCCCAGGCAACCGTTAATTTATTCCTTGAAACAGGCTGTTTTCGAAATACCAGTACTTCGACTCGAGGGGCATGTTCGTCTCCTTAGTGTTCTCAGCGCCCTTGCTGCTCAACGCCGCGGTCATCGTGGTACGTGCCAGGCTCCCGGCCTCCGCCGTCCCCGAGGGGCGCGCCCCCGTTCTAAGTGCGTCTCCCACGGTTCTCTCTAGGTCCTGTGGGTGCGTAAGACCCTGAGCGTGATGACCGAGCTGAGGGGCTTGCGGGAGAGGCGGCGGGAGAGGCTGCGGAAGGAGGAGTGACGACCTGCCGGGCCGCGCCCTGGAGACGTCTTCCTAGGACCGTCCGCTCCTCCAGCAGGCCGTGGTCAGTGTTTAAGACACATTTGACTTCGTGTCCGCCGTGGCGCTCACCAGGCCTGGGTCTGACCAAGGGGTGTTCAGTCTCCGGTTCAACTGTAAATAAACCATTGCTACCCGGGCACAGTGTTCCTGTGTCTGGCATTGGTTGTAAAACAGCCCGTCATTGTGAAGAGGTTGACTGAGTCATAGACACTGCAGTCTAGGCATGGCCCCTCCGTCACCCCGTCATGCTGTGTCACCCCTGTCACCCCCTCACCCGGCCTGGTCCGTGCAGTGTTCGCCTCTCTGCAGCAGCTGCGTGAACCCCTCGAGTCATTTCTCAGGCTGGAAAGTTCCAAGTAAGAATAGTCAGTGTTCACCTGCCTCAGCTGACAGGTTACAGCAGATACTAAGGTCAGTCGTGTTCCTGCATCTCAGCTCTTCTGCACGCGGGCACTCTGGGCGTTGGTGTCCTTAGAGCAGGTGCACAGTTCCTGTGGTCCCCATGCCCAGGCCGACTCCTGTCGGGGCTGGGGCTGCTGCTGGATGGTGAGAGGCGAGCACAGGCCCACGCTGCTAGAACACAGTGACCCACAGAGAGCACTGTGGCTCCCAGTTTGGTTTGAAAAGCAGTTTGTGGATAGTTCTCTTAATTCTAACAAGATTTTTTTCTCTTAAGTAAGTTCTATTCTTCGAAATTCAAAAAAAAAAGGTTCATATGAAAGCATTTATATTTAGCAGCTCAAAAGGTGATATTTTGGTAGATTATGAAATTAATCGTTGAAATCCAGATACATAATGTTGTTATAGACAACTGTAAACTCTTAGTAGAGAAATTATTTCCTGAAATTTGACCTCAGTTTTAGAAGGGAGCAGATGGAGCTTCCTAGATACGGGGGCGTTTAACCTGGTATTTTTCCAGCCCCTTTTTGAGGTGTTAAACTTTTATATTGAGCATTTCTTAAAATGACTTAATAAACAGCCTCCCTGGTGAAGTCAACTTTTAAATTCCTTGTACCTGACAGCATACTTAGTTATGCATTTCTGAAAATGACCAGTCCAGGATGTTTCATGGTATTGTGGCTTCAGAAGAGTCCACGGTATCTCAAGTAATTTCTCAAAGAGCAGGACGGGCCGGCGGGTCACCCATGAGCGGGGCGGTGGGAGGACTACGGGCGGGCGGCTGGTGACCAGAGACAGGAACCCTCGCTGGAGACGTCCTGGCCTCGGCCTGGGCCACAGGGAAGTCGTGGGGGCCTTTTCATTTCCCACAGTTACTCGGGCTGTAAATCGGGACTGGCTGACTGAATCTCATTTTTCCTGTGAGAATAGTGTGATAATACTGTTAAATTTGCATAAATTGGGTGTTAGGGACTCGATCTAAAGACAGGACCCGGGGCCTTTCCTTCACTGGTGTAGGTAATTTTTTTGGAACAGTTATGTCCTGTTTCATGAACACAAACTTCGTTTTTTAACTGTTTTTAGTAAGTTCATGATCAGTGACTTAAATTACAATGTTAGCAGATATTTTGCTGTCCTTGCACTCTGGGAAATCCTCCCAGCTGGAATCGTCCCCAGACAGTTACGTGATTTATCTGGAGTGTGAGCCCTTTAGAGGGTTTGGGGTGCACGAGGCTGCTGTGCTGGGTGGAGCCCTAGGGGAGCAGGCGCCCACTGGAGGCCCCGCGGCAGGCTGAAGGAGAGCGCAGGTTTTGTTGTCTTTATGAACAGGAGGAGAGGACTTTCATGGTGAACGTGTGCTTTGCGTACCCCAGATCCTTGACGCCTTATCAGTTGTGAAGTGAAATGTGTATGTAACGATACATGGTATGTTTTTTTCTGCACCACTGCACTTGGTTTTGACTCTGTAAATGGAAACGGGCTCCCAGAGGGCTGGTCGCACCCGTGCTGCTGGGGCCCCTTGGTCCAGTGTCTGACACTGGACTTGAGGAAGAGAAACTCGCTTTCCTCAGTGTGGACAGGCGGGCGTCGGATGAGCAGCACGTGGACCTGAGTGAGTCCCTTACAGTGAGATGTTGTGCTGAGACGTCAGCATTTTCTCACCCCTTACCCAAACTTGCTATAGAGCTTTAAAAATTAAAAAGTTTGATAGGGAGTCGCAAAAGAATGCGGAGGTGTTTCCCAGGGCTTCGGGGGAGGCAGGTGGTAGCGGAACGCTGGGTGAGGATGCGTTGCCTAGACCAGGCAGCATGTCTCCACGGAGACCTGGGCTGGGGCGAGCTGCATCCCCTGTCCTCGCAGCCCAGGGCCCCACCCCTGGGTTTCGCTGCCTCGTCGGTAAAACGTGGTCTCGGGCTTATACCCTCACGTTCTGAGTTCAGTTGGTGTGTCCTAACCAGGTCTCAGGCTGAGAACCTTTCTTCAGTTTGTGAAAACTCCCGGCTGTTACATTGTGGAGTCAGAGCCTCATTGGAGAGCACACAACACAAGCCAGGGCCGGGCCAGGCCTCCAGTCCACGCACGGGAAGCTGGGCCATGGGGGCAGGCAGCCCACTGACAGCCTCGCAGGGGCCACGCTGAGGCCGCCCGGGCCCCCAGACTCCACACTCGGTCTCATGCGGAGTTGGCCCCGGCCCCGCGACCTGAGACCTGCCTTTGTGCTTCGTTGTTTCTTCTTGTATGATCTCAGGGTATTTGCAGGTACCCATTCACTGCCTCGTTTTTTCCTTTAAGTCTCCTTTCTGTGATCTTCTCAATCCCTTTTGCCGTGACCATATTTTAATATGGAACATAATTTTCAGCGACCACTGTGTACAGTGTGGGAGCCGTGCTGTACGGGGGCAAGTTCAGTTCACTGAGCCGGTTCCTGGTGTTGGAGGTGCGGCGCTCTTTAAAATGAACACAATCGACACGGAAATCTGCAGCTTTAGAGGCGCTTGTCAGCGTGTCGATTACTGACTCGGAATAAGGTCCAACAAGTGAAGTGAAGTCAAAATCTACTGACATTCCATGGCAGTTGGTGACTTGCTAAGTCAGTTTTCAGAAAGCACATGCCAGTGTCAGGGGCACATTGTTCCTCAAATCCTTGTCTAAATGGCAGTGTTTTCACAAGGCCTCCAGGGGGCGCTGATGCACCGAGGCCGGCGTCCAGCCGGCTGTCGCCTGCCTGCCTGCCTGGGAGGCTGGCGTCTTTGATGGAAGCCTGCTGTCCCAGCCAGAGGGAGCCGGCCAGGACTAGAGGGCATGGTTCCCCTTCTTCACGTGAACCAGGTTGACAGTGCCCAAGTCACGCTGGGTACCAGATGCGCACACACCTGCGCGCACACATGTGTGCACACGCACGCGGGCGATGGGAGATCACGGACAGCGCTCACCTGCGGCCGCACGCAGCCCGTTCCTGGTCCCCCTCAGTCCCTTAGCCTGTCTTCTCGTCTCAGGACACCGTGTCAGTAGGCGGAGGAAGTCAGGAAGGGGATGTGAGGGGTGACAGGCTGTTGGTGAGGAGTGTGCCCCCGGCCCAGCAGACCCCCAGGTGGAAAACATGGGAGTTCATTACTCACCCACTGTGGGCGGGGCCCAGGGCCCTGGGAGCAGAGATGAAGGTCCGGCCCTGCCCCGAAGAACTCAGACCACGGAGTCCCTCTCGGTGGTAGGTGTGAGTTGGAAGCTCACAGTCACCTGCCTCATCCCAGGCTCCGACCACTCGGTCCTGGGAGGTGGGGGGTGGGAGGGGGCCACCTCACTGGCCTCCCAACCTCTGTGTCTGTTACAGGGCAGGCACTGAGTTTGGCCTGATGAACCGAGTAAACACGTAAAGAGTGGTTCCGGCTGAGCCCAAGGCCTGGAGCACCAGGTGGGGACTTCGTCCCTGAGTCTCCAGCTCCTGAGTGACTTAAGTGGGACCGGCCTGCCGTCTGCTTCAGTTGTTGACATGCATCCTGCCCGACCGTGGACGGTGTATGACGCCTGTGTGGTCACCACTCTAGAGGGAAAGTGATGAGATCACAGGGACGTGTTATCAGAACCTGGGCTCACCTGAGACCAGGAGTGGCCTGAGGCCTGGTCCCACCAGCCGCTTTTAACCGAGTTCCAGCGAATGGGTGCTTCTGTTCCAAGGTTAATCCTTACGCTTACACTTCAAGGTACACAGTCTAGAAATGCCAGCGTTTTTTCTAGTTTTTATGCAATAAAACTAGAAGAAAGGCCAATAACTGGAACTGAATCTAATGAATTTGAAGCCACTCGGGGAGGGAGAGTCAGAGGACCTGTGTGTCAGGGTTGTGGGGCATGTTCATCGGAGGATGTCCGTCGGGGTGAGGGCATCCAACCTGAATCATGTTGCAGCAAAATGAGCAGGAATTCGGGGAGCAGAGCACAGACTGACCCCCTGCCCTAGCAGCTGAGGGAGGCAGAGACTGGTCGGGAGTCAGGCTCTCGGGCTGCAGAACTAGCAACGCCCTGTCACCTCAGATGCCGAGACTTGAGTTTGTGCAACAGGGAAAGGCCAGGTGATTTCTGACCTAAGCTAAAAGAGAAAATAAGACCTGGAATTTTTCCAAGATTCAACCTCAAAAAAAAAATAACAAGGTTGAAGTTTGGTTGTTTGTGTCACAATATAAAGGCTAGAAATTCAGATTTACATGTAAATTGATGGAATTAACAATCCAAACTGCAATTTCAGGGGAAAGCAATGTTTTTGCATGAGAACATGTGGCAGGTTAGCTTGTTTTTTGCTCTTTTTTGCACGTATTGTTTGCTTGTTTTTTAATTGTTTCAGAGTCTTTGTTGAAAACATCACCGTGTTTAAGGAAGTATCTTTATTACCCAGGTGGCTGGCACGTGCCCTGTCCTTGAGGACGGTCTGTCATTTCTGGAAGATTCTTGGCCTGGCCATGCCACCAGCGTTGACCTCACTGCAGCCTCTCCTTGGGGACTGTTCAGAGGGCCCAGGGTAGCTCTGTTCTTGGGGGGAGGGCATGATAGAAACCCAGATGTGTCTGCTGTGAGCCAGAGGTGATGGGGTGAGGAGCGAATTCTCATTAAGCATGTATTATGCAGCAAGGCCTGAGTGCGGGACCCTCCCCGGACCCTGGATAAGGCAGTCCAACCCACCCGGGGTGCTGGCCGTGTGGCCCTCAGCCCCGGACCCCAGGGGATTGAGGGGGACCCGCAGAGCTCAGAGTGGGGACCACTCTGCCACGTCACCAGAGCTGCCCACGCTGGGGCCTGTTTACCCATCACCAGGGACGCTGGGGCTCTTGGGCATCAGCGCTCCGCCGTTTGTGTCTTCACAACCAGAATCCCCCCAAGGGACACACACATGCACCTTGTCCCAACCAAGGACGGTCCCCCAGGAGGCAGCTCCCCCAAGCAGGGTGCACCCACCTGGGGAGCCCCTTGCCAGCAGAGGGGAAGTTCCCTCCCTGGACCATGCGGCTGCACTGAGATCACGGTCGGCATCAAACCCTTGGGGTTTGCCACCCCCCGCCCCCCGGAGTCCCTCACTCTCACAGGCGCCTGATGCCCTGGGTCCTACAGCCTTGGCCACTTTGAGTCTCCACACCTGAACTGCAGGCAGGTCTCGAAGCCCTGGCCAGAACGTCCGGGGGTCGGACGCGGGCGGCGCAGTCGTGGGAGGTGGGGAGGCCATGGTCTGTGGTGTGTGGTTGCACTCAAACGCACAGACGCCCCATGGAGGACACGTCTCCGCCCCACTGCTTCTCTCCTTGCTTTCCTGAGTGTGAAATGATTTCCTCTGAGCTCAACCAAGTGAATGTAGAAAAGCAAGTCAGCTTTTGGAGCCAGGAGCCAGGAATCAGCGTCCCTGCCTGCGGCTGGTTGGCACAGGCTGCTGCCCCCCGGTGAAGCCCAGGTCCTCAGGACCACGAGTCAGGAGGGGGAAGAGGCAGAGGCGGGCTGAGGGCTCCCTCCCAGTGGGATGCTGCCCCACGTCCGTAAGAAGGCGGACACGGGCAGAGGAGGTGGTGAGGGGTCTCGGTGGGAGAAGCATCATCAGGGAGGAGGCCACATGAGGGTCCCTGCACTGGGAGGCTGGGCGGGGGCCCTGGGGGCATCAGCTCCAGAGGAGCCCAAAAGAGCAACTGCTAGAGCGCTGTCCACCCCGGTGGAGGGTGTGTCAGGCCAGACTGGGTGGACTGAGGCCTGGGATGGCCCCACGGGGAAAAGGGGGCTCCCACCTCTTTCCTGCCATCAGATTGCCACCGTCTTTGCGACCAGCTGTCACGTGGCGCCCTGCCTCCTGGGACGGCCCCCGGGGTCCCTGCCAGCACCTCCTCGGCCACGCAGGGTCCTGGAGGGCGTCACAGAGGCCAGACCCCCCTAAGGCTCTTCCCCCGCGGGCCCCAATCTGCACCTCCAGTGCGTTTCTTTGTTCACTGTGTTCTGTATCGTTTTGTGTGAGACCCTTTCATAGACTGCAAAGCTTTTCTTTCCATGTGTAGGAAAAATCTCACCGTCAAAGGCTCGTGAGGAGAAGCTCGGGACATTGGGGCTGCAGGGGTCTGGGGCCCTGGCGTTTCCTCCTTCTGTTCTCATCCGGCTTGGATCCAAGTCCCTGGGGATTCCCGCAGGCCTAGCACGCGGTGGGCCTCAAAATGCTTTTTGGAACTGAGAAAAGTGTTTCTTTAGTTTATCCCTAGTTTCTGTGGGTGCTGACTGGCGGGTTTGCTGTTGGGAGCAGTTTGAAGGGAGTGGAACCGGCTCACAGGGTCCCTCTGTACCAGATGGAGAGGGTGGTGGGGCCTCTGAGACACCAAACCTCCCAGTCAGCGAGCAAAGCGTAACGGGCGGTAATTCTGGGCTCTGCAGACTCTTCGTCTCGTTCCCAGGGAGGGCGGTGGGGGGCGTTCCACCACAGACTCTCGAAGGGAAAACAGGCCGAGAGTTCAGTTTGTCAAGTCCCTTTAAAACCGCTGCCTGTTAAGCAGCCTGAACACACTGTCACGTGGCATTAATTCAGAGCATTGCGGCTCGTAATTGACCCGGACTTTACTGCAAAGGCCGACAACGCCCACCCCTGTGTTGCAAGTATTTTAGAATCCATTCCAGAAACTCACTCCCCAGATTCTGGGCAGGGCTGCTGCTGATTCCATCGCATCCACTCGAGTAAACAAGAGGCTGAACACTTGGTGAGTTTCCCACGATCTGGTGTCACACACACCCTGCAATGGAGGCTTGTAGCAGGAAAATCTGGTGATAAGCAGTGTAGGGAAGCTGACTTCCCGGCGGTCTCTGCAGGCAGGTCCCAGAGGACGCAGACTTCCTGGGAGCTCGCCGTCCGGAGCTCCACCAGCCCCGAGCAGAGGTGCATGTGCCTGCTGCCCCGCGTGTGGGCTCGAGCAGACGACGCCGGCAGCAGTGCCCGGCCATCAGGGCGGGGGTCCCGGCCCCGGGATGGACATTGCTTCCCTGGACAGTCTAGCGGCCGTGCTCATAGGTGGAGGAGGCCCCCTTCCCTCCTGTCCACACAGGGTGGGGACAGTGGACACAGCCCAGCCCAGTGGCTGCAGGGACCAACATGAAGACCGTTAGTGTCAGCCCTGCCCTTGTTCCGACCTTGACGCTGAGCAGTGTGTCTGCCCGCCTTCCAGTCCCCCTGCTGCCCACACTGTCCTGAAGCCAGGCCATCGCTCCCAGGTGACTTTGCCTGGAATCTGAGAAGGTCCTACAGCTCCCATGCCGTGCACAGATCTGCATTTTAACCGCCCTCCCCTCTGCCCAAGCCCTCGTGTCAGCCTGGGAAAGGACATGGGGGCCACGCTGTGCCTCGGGGGTCCTCCAGGGTCCTCATGGCCTTACAGTGTTTCCACCTCCTTCCACTCACTCCCCCCACCCCTGCCACCTCTCCCACGTCATCACAGCTGTTTCTCCTTCAAACTGGCTTTTGGACCAGCTGTCAAGGGCTCTGTGCTTCTGAGTTTCAGAGAACATTCTGTCCTTTGGTGAGAGTGAAATTTCATTCATTGTCAACCCAGTTATGCCCTCACCCCGCACCCCCCCAAGCTGGCATCCTTCAGGGACGGTCCTGGTGCTCAGGCCCCGAGAGCTTCCCTCCTGCTGAGTGTGGGCTGGGCTTAGGGGCTTCCAACAACTGGCACAGAGCGACAGGGCCACCTCACCATTGGGCTGTGACTGTTTCTGCCTGTTTCCGGCTCCGGTGGAGCAAGCCGCCAGGCTGGAGAGGCCAGAGCTGCAGGAGGCCTTCGTTGAGGAACTGAGTCCCGCCAACAACGTCTGGGATGACCGCCGCCTGCAGTCCGGCCGATGGGGGCTGTAGCTGGGGACCCACGGGCCAGCCCTCGACCCTGCTGTGAGTCTGGACGTGCACTGGGCAGACGCAGGCAATCAGGGCCCCTAAAGAGACGGCCCTGCAGACCCCACGACAGTGGCCGCATGGAGGTCTTGCAGGGCGGGCATGGTGGGAAGAGACAGATGTGCTCTGATTTGACAACCTGGTTCCGTGTCTCAGCTCTGCTTTTTTGAGTTTTGGTAAAACACTCAACCTCTCTGAGCCTCAGTTTCAGTGGGAAGAAGGGATGTTTTGACAAAAATTAGGGGAAATCATGGAAAACATGACACTTTACCTGGGGTCTGGCATGTGGTCGTTACTGAACAAATGGTAGGACACGGCGTTTGGTTTCACCCATCCCTTTAAGTGCTTGCGTATCGTCTAAGCAGATAACTTCCCTGAGGGCACGAACCAGGTCATACAAGACAAATCAGATAATAGAACACGGCAGTAGTTATTCCAGGACCCGGGGCTGTGTCGTTGCTTCTGTGTCCTCCCCACAGCGCCTGCAGTCCTGGCTGTGAATATTTACTGAAGAACTAACGCGACTCTTCCAATTTGTTTTCGGGAAAGTCCTATGGAAGCATGAAGTCCGCAGGGGAGAAAAAAGTAAGATATTTGCCCTGAGCTGTAAGTGCAAAAGGGTATTTTAGCAAATGCAATGGCATGAAAATTGGAAAAAGCGATCTTCTTTCTGCCAAAACAGATGTGCCTGGCGCGCAGCCCACGTTTCGGGAACACAGGATGACGGCGGCATTGATTGCCGACACGATCGTGTGGTTTCTGAGAGCTCAGGATTGCACCTAAGGGTATGTGTTGCTCCAACTGTCTGCAGGTGTGTCATTCTTAATTCATTAACGATGCATTTCAGAGTCATCTTGAAAATATTACCTCACTGATACGAGCCAAGTGTTGTCGGGAAGTGTGCCCTGCACGGTCCTGACCCGCCTGGTCAGTGAAACCCAGTGTCCCCTGTGGTCTCCGCAGCTTCCCGGAGACGCGGGCAGACTGGCACTTGGAGTAAGCACAGCCGTCAGCTCACCTGGGACCTCCGACGTCCGAGGTACCTTGGCCCCCGCTCAGCTCAAAGGCCCTCTTTTCTTTTTTTTTCTCTTTTTGCCAAATCTGTATTAGAAAAGAATGACCGCAGTTACAGTTTTAAATCTTCATGTATAGGTACATGGGCATTTTGTTCTGTTTGGCTATATTTTTCATATAGAGAAAAATATTCCTAATACTTAAACCTGAATTACGTTTTGGTGTTACTGAAGGATGAAACGGCAGGCCGACAAGGGAATTTCACTTTTTCAAACTTAACTCTTTCCTGGGACTAACGTGAGCAGCGGGAGGTCACTCAGGAAGCAGTGGCTTCTTTGCAAAAGGATAAAGCAGTTATTCTAAGAAACCAGAATGCCATATCTGCGAAACATCTTGCACAAAACTGTCTCCTGCACTTTCAGGCTATAACTCAGGTCTGCTCTACGAGTAGAAGTGTCTCAGGGTTTTAGAAATTGTGAATAAGATGCAAACACCGTTGGGATCTGAAGCACTGGGAATTGTGAGTAGCCATTCCCGCGCAGCGTGGGTTTGCTTCGCAGGAATGCTGCCAGCTTTACGGCCCAGGAAGCCTCCTTGGCTCCCTGAGCAGGTCTTCCTGAAAGTCAGGCTCTTCAGCCCCCTCCCCTGTGTTGCTCTGAGTGTCTGGGAGGGTGGCCCACACCCTCAGCCCCGCAGGTCAGGCTGTGCTGTTGCTCTGCCAACAACATGTCCCGAGTGTCACCGCCTTCACACGAGGAGCCTGTTTCCCCGGGCGGGAGGCTGTCCCAGGCTCCACATCTGAACAGGAGGGATGCGCACATCTGGCAAGTTTCAGGGACGGGCCTGGTGTGGACGCTGCTGTACGTACATGTGTGTCCTCCCGTCGAAGACTCGGGAAACACAACCGTGCGTACGGACGCTTGTAAGCAGAGCCAGGTGTTTCTTCTTGGCAAATCGTATGTATAAAATATACATGTGTTAGTGTACCTTATAAAAAATACACAAACTCATACACAGATAATGGCCAAAACGTTCCAGTAATAATTATCTTTAAAACTGCAAGGACCTGGTGTAATGCTGTGATATTGTGATTTATAATGAGAAATATGCATTTGGTCTGAGTCCCAGCCGACCTCCGACCCCCCAGGAGGGGAGCAGGGCGGGAGGCTGAGTTCAGTCACCACCCACGTTGGATGTGAAGGCCCCACAGGGACAGGAGCCCTGACCTGTTGGTCAGAAGCACAGGTGATGTCCTGGCCACCCAGGTGACAACCGAAGTGGGGGTGGAGGGGCTCTTATAGGACACAGCCCTTAACCCAGGTGGGGTCTGGCGCCATCTCCACGCGGACAGTGTCAGAACTGAGTTGAGTGGGAACACACACAGCCGGCGTCGAGAATCACTTGGTGGTGAGGAAAATCCGCAGCCCCTGGGATTTGGTGTCAGAACTGGAAGAGTAGGTTAAATCTGTACCATTTCCTTCAGCTCTTTGTACATTCGCTCTGTATTGCCGTTTTGTGGCTTCTGGGGGCAGAACACGCGAAAACGCTGGCCCAGAAGGAGACCAGCGCAGGTGGTGTCACCGTCCTCAGTGAGCTGGGCACGAGGCTACCATCCAGAGCAGAGCGGGAAAGAGGACAGCTTGTGTTTCTGGGGAAACAGAAGAGGGCCAGTGCGTGAGCAGGTTAATGAAAAGAGGTCTGGGGGCGTGAGAGGGCAGTCCATTGAGCTGTTCTGCCAGTTCCATCGCAGCAGCTGCTGTGACTCCTATCAGCACATTTTGGTAACACCTAGAATAGCGTGACTGTCAGTCATCTTTGATTATCGACAACAAGGGAGCCCAGACTTTGTGACCCAAGCGCTCTTGGAATGAAACCCAGCCAATCCACGGAATCCAAACACAGCGCTCACTGCTGGGTGTCGATACTCGTCGGCTCCTGTTTCTCCAGAGCCAGGTGAGGAAAGACATGTTTGAACTCACTTTCATATGCGCCACACACACAAGTAAACTGCCGTCTGGCCCCGTAAGGGAAGGCGGTGGGGGGGCTGTGACTTGCCCCCAGGGGCACAGCCGCCGGCTTGCCGGGCAGGGTGTCGGCCCCGAGGCGGCCAGCGCGTTCCCACAGGCCGGCTCTGCCCCGCGGTTCCCGGTCCGTAAACCCTCCACCCGCCTTGTTTGGTGCTTTGTGCAGAAGCTGTGCCCCGCCTGCACCCACACGGCCGCGGTTGGCTGGCCCAGGGCCTTGCTGTGTGACTTCACAGCCCCGTGTGCACACAGCGTGCTCACTGGCTCCGTCCTCAGTTGCAGAGAGCCGCTCGTGCCCGGGGTCAGCAGGTTTCAGCGTCCGGCTGCAGTGCTTCCCACGAGCCCCACATGTGCTCCGGGGCTGTCGGATGCCCCTCACCCTCGAGTCACAGCCTACATCCTTCCTCTCCAGGAGGGGTCTGCAAGGCGCCCCCAAATCAGGGTCTGCCTCTGCTCACTTGGGTCCAGGGAGTCAGAAGCCGAGTCTGGAGGAAGACGTGTTTCAAAGCCTGGTTCCATTTTTGTGATAATCTCTAACTTTGGCAGTTTGAAAGGCCTATCTTGTAGTGATACTTAATAATTGATAGAATTAAAGAAATTTCGTCTTTTAGGCAAAGAGTTCTCAAATTAATTAATTTGGGTGATTTCCCCACTTTTAAAGGGTGGGCACATCACCCAGATTTGAGAAATGCTGACTTCCAGACTCAGCCTGTGTCCTGGACAGGCCGCGTCTCGGCTCCTCTGACCAGGCCCTGAGTGGTCAGTTCTGCCCCAGCCCCGCCGGCCCCCAGCTCAGCTCAGCTCTCTCCCCGTCTGAAAACTCTTCCCCAGTGACAGCTATGGACGCGAAGCGATGACCGTGGAGACGCTGGGAGCCCCTGCCTGCCGCCCTGTGCGTCCTGACGATACTGCCTGACAGACTGTGTTCCGAGAAAGTGACTCCTCCTTTCCAGGCGACCTCCCTGGCTCAGGGAGGTCCGGGCAAACTCTGAAAGGGCTGGGAAACCAGACCCAGGACAGCACCTGCTGTTGCTGTGGGTGGGCTGGGGAGGGCTGCACTTCCGGAACCTTCTCCCCGGCATGCTCACAGACGTTCCCACGTTTGGTCTCAGAGTCCAGCAGGCTGCCTGGATGCTCGGCTGTGGAATGGACGGGGGACTGCAGGTGAGAAGGCGGCTGCACGACTCGCCCCTGGAGCTCAGATGGACTACAGGAGAAACTCTCTGGGGACTCCCCATGTTGCCATGGGTGGGTTGGGGGCCTGTTTCTCCCTGAGACCCCCTGGTGCTCAGATGTTGCTGAGGCCCATGGAGGGGCTCTCCTGAGGGAGGCGTTTCCTGCAGGACCTGACAGGGCCATCAGGAACCTCCCCCCCCAGCCACGCAGCCCGCCCCCTCGGAAGGGAGGCCCGGAACAGTGCTCTGCAGCCGTCTCTCCTTCCTTCCTTTGCTGTCTTACCTGGAACCACACCACCTGTCTGTGCCCTGTGTCCCTTCCAGGTGAGTGTCGGGAACGACCAGGCTGGGGCGAGACTCTAAAGTAGACGTCCGGCACCTGCCCCTGTGTTTCTCCTTTCAGTGAGTAACAGGCCTCAGACGCGGTGCTTCCCTCCGGGGGGAGGAGAGCAGGGCTGGCAGCTGTTCCGAGCGGAGGCGGCAGGGGGCACCAGCGCCTTTCTGAACACCATGCTGGTCCCACCGCCTCCAGACACGTGGACCTCGGTTTCCTGCGCCCCAGCCTGAGGCCTTCCGTGACTTCTTTGGTGTTTTCTCTGTAGAACTCTCCCACCCCATCTTCCACGCCCTCCCGTCACCTGCAGCTCTGTCACCGGTTCCCAGTCTGGTCCCCGCCACACACCCGTCTGTCCATCCATTTATCCCCTCCTCTGTCAGCTGTTGTTGGTCCCCCGGGTCAGACCCACAGGGCTCCTCCCTCTGTGCGCTGGTACCAACGCCCCAAACACCTGCTTGGCCGTCCCACCTTCAAGTCTTGGTCGTGGAGTTTCCTGCAGATGAAGGACCCGCCTCTCCTTCCTGCACCTGAGTTGAACTTGGCTGACTCCCATCCACTGGCTGCCCGCCCCACCCCGACCCCGGTGTGGGCCCCCCACCTGGTGAGGAACTCCCGTGGGGTTCAAGTGCAGAGTCTGAGGTGGAGGTGCTTGATCTAGCCAAACCTGGTGCTCCCTCCCATCCACGGGGCAGCCAGCCCCTCCCAGGGCTGCACCTGCAGACACCTCAGAATCGGGGAGAATCCCAGAGCTGGGTGTTTCCTGAAAGACCCCCTCTGGGAGCCCGACAGCCCGGATTCCCGCCCAGCCAGGCCTGTGTCACAGCAGAGTCGGGGGCGTCGGCCCGTCCCCTGCACCCACTTCCCAGAGCACCTGCACTGGTGCCGCTCGCCGTGGGCACGGCCGTGACCCTCTCCTCCAGCTCCCCCACCAGGGGCCACAGGACACTGGGACCCTGGGGCGCCATGCTCACCTCACATCCTGAATAAACAAGTCAGCCTTTCCTAGAACAACACGAGCAGACATTCCTGTTTCTCACATTCTTCATTCTGACAAGACAGTTAATCCATTGATCGGTGAGACCCTCCCTTTAACCCCAACTCTAACTCTAGTTGTGAAAACACCCCATGAAGCTGAGAGTTTGGAAGACCAGTCACGGCTGCTGGGGAAAGTACAGATTCCTTGGTTTTCCTGCTAAACACACGTGTACAGATTGCGTGATGCTCACCGTACTGCGCAAACACGCTTACAGGCGTGAAGGTCAAATCAGTGGTTCATGTGAGGCTGTATCTCTTTAAACCTCTTTAAATGGAGGGACTGGGGATTGAACCCAGGACCTCGTGCATGCTAAGGACACACTCTACCTCTGAGCTACGTCCTCCCCAAGTGCCTTAGTTTTATGAAGCAAAATGTATTCAACTACAGCTAAAATTATCACTTTAAATAGTAACCTAAAGATACCATTTAAGAATAGGATTATGAAGCTCTTTTTATTCACAAAATAAGGAAAGCCAATTTCATAGTATGAGAGATTTTAGTCATTGTGAAGTAACATGCAAATATCAAGTTTGACTTTTAAAAATCCAGTTCAGCAGCAGTAACACATTTCATGTGTCAATGACAGATATTTAAGGGAGCAGATTTACAGAGTTAGTAAGACAGACATAACTGACGTAAAGCGTAATGTTTCATGAAATTCTCACCCAAATAGGTGCCCTCAGCCCTTTGCAGCTCTCATCTAAACACTGAGTGTGTGGTATGCGTTTCGTTCTTGTGGCGAATGTTCGGGACAGACCAGTCGCCATCCCACCTCATTCAGGACACCAGCCGGGCCCCTCGGGAGGGGCAGTGGAAGGAGCAGGGTGTGGCTGGCTCGGCCGCCCAGCGTAGGCGGCTGCTAGGAAGGGAAGCTGGCAGAACACCACGGCTAAGATTCACCTTGGAACTCTGGCATTTGCAGCAGAAAATGAAGAAATGTGGAAATACGTGTAAATACAAGTACACGTGTAGACGCGCCCTCCTGTGTCCAGTCAAATGGCCCCCTCCCCCAGTCCTGGGGGCCGGCCTCACATCCGCCCCCGGCCTCCTAACCTCTGATGCCCATGGCAGGTCCGCAGCCCCAGACAGGACGCCACCCCGGCTCAGCTTGAGGTCCTGAGTGACTGCACCTGCGGTTAGTTCTGGGGGCGCCCTTCCATGCCTGGGGACATGACCAGCAGAGCCCCTTTGAAGGTGACGTGGGCAAACTGGCTGACCACAGAGCAGGGTCCCACAGCCCAGAGGGGCCCACAGCCCGGCCCCGGCCCCTCACACCCAGACGGCTCAGCGATGCCCTTTGCCTGGTTCCCATCTTTCTACTGACGCATTGGTGCGACTCGTATAACGCCTTCGAGACTGCTAGTCGTTTTGTAAGTAGATCTTAAACCACCCATCTGATTAGTTTAATGGCATAAACAGTTACATATATGTATTTTTGATGACTGCTGGGAATTCATTGTCTACTTGGTGCAAGGCACAGGGTTATGAGGCGCCAGCAAGGCTCTCGTGTGGCTTGGATAGCAAAGAGAGGGGTTCTCTCAACTTCCTTTTTGGCGTTTTGCTGTTTTGATGTTAAAGAACCCAACTGTTTCTGTTGGCCGTAGCCTGCTTAGTCTCGGGGAGGGGAGGGAAGAGGAGGGGGCGGGCTCCTGTGGGCCTAGCGCATTGGAAGGGAGCCTGGCAGCTGGTGGCGGCCACTCAGGACAGGGGCCTGCTGTTCGTTCTGCAGGCTGGCCACCAGGCAGCTGCTTCTCCACGGCCTCCCGAGCCAGGGCACAGATGATCGTGCTGGTGGAGGTGTGGGTGAGTCCAAGTGCTCTGGGATCTCCAGCACTGTGGCCCTGAGCGGGAGAGTGGGCTTCCCGAGAAGGCAGCTAGCCCACCAGTGTGCCGGGCCGGCTCTGGGGAGACCGAGTGGTGGGGGCTGGCTTCCCCGGGTGCTCCGCACTCCCGCAGGAGCTGGTCCTGGAAGTGGGGCTGGGCAGCCCCGGGCGGAGTCGGGGGTGGTCCCGAGGGAGCCGCAGGATGGGGTGGCTGCCATGCTTTTGCTTGTGGGCTGGTGGAAAGCTTGGCGGCCACCCCTCATGGGTCTTGGCGCACAATCACAGGTGGCGGGGACGGGGACGCTAGACCACGGAGCCCATTTGCAGAGGTGACCGTGAGTGACAGCTCCATGACCTAGATGCGTGGGGCCTACTTATATTCTTAAATTATTATTTTTCAGCCCTTAAAAAACCCTCTAGTTTGAGTACCTATGACTATAAATTGCCCTCTGTATACTGTTTAGCTGTTTTCCAAAGATTTAATATGTGGTATTTTTGTTATTATTTATCTGTACATATTTTTAAAATTTCTTTGATATTCTTTTCCTCTATGAGTAATATGTGTCGAAGTATTTAATTTACTTTACAAACGCTGTTCATGCTGTTACATGTTAAAATAACAGTTTACTCCTAATTTCTAACAATATTACTGTGGTCAGAAAAGTTTTATGTCTTACACTGAGTTTTTGTAATGATTTCAACTTGTTTTATGGCCTGATATGTGGTTAGCTCTGGAATGTTCCACGTGTGCTTCAGAAGAACATCTCCAAAACTTGACGGTGAATTTTTGTATGTATTAAGTCAAGACTGTTCATTTTGTTACTTAAATTATCTGTAGCAAAATATAAACACAACACATACACATACACATACAACAACAAAACAATGTATCAAGACAAATTTAGGGTGATCCCAGAAAGAAGTAGATGGTTTTAACATTACAAACATATGACTGTGTGAAAATTGCTATCAGACTAAATAAAAACCATATGATCTCCTTAATAGATGGAGAAAAAACAGCATCTGAACAAAGTATACACCCATTTATGATTTTCTAAAATAACTCTTAGCAAATCAAAAGAACTAAACATCAGAAAACTAATGAAGGTTATTTACCAGAAAATAGAGCAAACATTATAGCTGATTAGAAGAGAGACAGAGATGGCTGCTGACAGCATTTCTACTCGGCAGTGAGCTGTAGGTAATGTCCTTCTTAGATAATAGTCCAAGACAAACAGAAGAGGCAAAGATTCAAAAAATAAACTGTTACTATTTGAAGGTGATATGTTTGTTTGCTCAGTAAAACCAAGAGTTTACAGAGAAGAAAATTACCACTTCTTGAAAAAGATGAAAGAAAAATCAAGGGATTCACATACGATATTCATGGATAGAAACACCTAGTATGAAAAAGATGCCTTCTGCTCGCTAATGAATCTATAAGTTCTCTGTGGTTCTAATAAAAATCCCAGTAGGGTTTTACATGGGCCTTGAAAATGGCCCTTAAATTTTATGTAAACAAGAGAATTCTGAAAACAGAAATGGCATGGCGACTTTTCCTACTAAGTATCAAGATGTGTTAGAAAGGTGCAGTGAGCGATGTGGTCCACAGAGAATTAGCTTCTACAGTATGGAGAAGTGCTGTAGGACAGTGCAAAATGCCGAGCCCGGTTGTGACAACGGGCAGAAGATAGCACACTTTGCGCACAGATAAATACCCAGTGATAACTATACTGAAGCAGGGGGCGCCTCGCTAGTAGTCAGGGTGGTGCACAGCAAAACTCCAGCAAGATACCAGCCCAGAAATGCCACGTTCTGGTCAGTGTCTAGAGTCACGTGGGACCGTGAATGGATGCACAGAGTGTCAATGTCTCCGCCACCTAAGACACCGCTGAACAGCAGTGAGCACGCGGCAGATTTGCACGTGCAGCGATCCCCGCTGTCTGTGCTTCAAGGAACCTATCAGGCATATCCCAAGGAGACACATAGTCATCCTCTTGGCTGCATTATTTATAGAAGAGAAACTCTGGAAATGTCAGTGACCATTACAGGAGAATGGAAAAATCCATCGCATTATGTCCTTTGCAGAGAGCAGTAATATTTCATTATCATTAGATAGTCGTTTTTCTTAAAGAAAGTTATCCTAACTGAATTCTTCAAGATTTCAAGATATCAAATTATTATAATTCAAAATTCCACTCCTAATAAAAGTATTTGTTTTATGCATTTTCCTGTTAGATAAATTGATGTTTTTTTCCTTTTCTTCTCTCCCCCCACCCCACACACAGATGTGTGCACGTGCACACACGCACACACACACACGCACACACTCTACAGTTATAAATGAGGTGAAGATATCTCCTATGCTTTAATTTTCCTAGAATCCAAGCAAACAAATCCAAACCAATATTCCTAACCATGCAGCGTCTGACGTGAGAAGATCTAGCACTAAAACACAGGTGGCCACTTGCAGTAAGGGCAAGGGACTTCTTAATCGGTTTTTGTGGCCCTGGAGCCGCGGGCGGTGCCCAGACTTGTAAACAGTGACTCAGCAAGTGTGCGTGGAGACTGTCTCCGCGGGAGGGGACGTGGGTGTTCCCTGAGCCCTACCCGGTGGTCCCCCAACTCCATCAGCTGTGTCTTCCACCACAAGGGCGTTCTCCGTTCTCCACTGCACAAAGGTAAAAGCCCTTCATGTAAGTACCAGGAACGACACACTGATTCGTCTCCCAGCTTCCACACTTCAGCCGTCATCTCTCCTCAGTTTTCTTTTAAGCAACACACATACTTCTCTTTTTTCAAGTTTTTTCAGTTTTCTACTGGGCTTATCTGTGTTTATTCTCTAATCAGGGTTTCTCTACACCTTATTTTTAATGTAGTTCTTTTCTAAAACATCACTTTTCTCAATGTTTTTGCCACGCCTGAATCTGGGAGCTGCTCCTGAAATGTGAAGTACTTTTCCTGCGTTTCATGTGATAAGTTATCACTGTATGAATTACACTCCTAATACTCAGGTGCTTATTTTCAGAAAAGCATCCAGCATGGTTCGACGATAAACATTGTTTTAATCATTAGCATAAACATTACTTCCCATGGTCGCGGTCAGACGTGTTATGTTCAGCGGCTGGTGGGACTGTCTTCCCAGGAGATGGCAAGCCCCAGGGGTGCAAGCCCCTGGGTCTGGTTCCCTGAGCACAGAATTCCCACTGGTGCCTCGCAGGGAGACGGGCGCTCCTGGACTTGTTCACAGCAGTTAAAGTCGCCTCCTCCCACTATGTGAATCAGCATGGACACACTGCACAAGAGCCACTGAACCAAAAGACAGACCAGCAGAGGCCCCCACAGCAGACAGCACCCCCGTGTTACTCGGGGCCCGTGTGTGTAACAGGCACACGGGGAGGCCGGCCCCAGCCTGAGGACGGGGCTCCTGCTAGGGGGCCGGTGGCAGGATGGGGCCCTGTGTATGCTGTTCCTCCTCTTGTGTGCTGGGGACCACGCTGGGTGGGTGAGGGACGCCGCGGGGGCAGGTCTCCTGAGAGCTTAATACTTAAAGCCACTATAAGTCAGTGCTTCTCCAAAGCCTGCAACTCTAGACAGTTTAAGGGATCACGAAGTATGCTGTAAACAGTCGCCTTGGTCTAGTGGTTACCCAGGGCAGCTTCGCGTCCCACTGTAATGGGAAGTCACTTTGAGAACCCTGGGTGAAGGCGGCCGCTCCCAGGGCCTGGATCGCCGAGTCCCCAGCCCTGAGTCCCCAGGTTTAAACGGCAGATCTGAAACCAGCCGCGAAGATAGAGTGAACGTGAGGACAAAGGACAACACGGGACACCAGGCCTGGGATTCTGTGAACAAGGAGAGACAGCAAGAGAGTCCCAGGCGCTCAAATGCTCCCGGCAGCTTCTCCACAAAGTGGACGCTCCCTCCTTCCACGCGGTGGGCCCAGTCACGTCCCTCAGCCACGCTCCTCTGACCCCTGAGAAGGTGAGAACCTTAGGAGGTGTTACGGGACATATCAGGAAGTGTGGCAGGTTCTCTGTGAAGACAGCTAGACTGGACCCCAGAGAAGGCCACACGGGTGGCGCCACCGTGCCTGGAGCTCACTGGGACATGGGCTGTTCACAGTCTCGACCCAAATTGTCTTAAGGCTTAAGACGCTTCCTACCTGCATGTGTCCTGTTCCTTCATGCTCACAAAAAATCCAAATAAAACGACTGAACTGTGTTTTCTGACCCCGTGGGAAGATGGGCAGCTTTGGGCTGCATGTCCGGGAAGTGTGACCCACGGAGAAGGTCACCGATGCCGGAGCAGGTCACGGAGTCGTTTGTGACTGTTGGTCCTCACAGACAGACCCTGCAGCACACCTGGCCACTACAGGGGAAGGCCAGTGTTTACCATGCATTTCACCTTTTTTCAAAAATGTCAGCATAATTAAATATTTAACACATTGTTTTTCCCTTTTATGTCTATGTTATTTATTAATTAAAAGTTAATTTAGTGGCATCATTATAAATACAAAGTTCAGTAAAAGCAACGGGGCTGTGCTTCTTTTCTGACCACGACCATTTATTTTGTCTCCCGGCTATTTTGAAAAATAATTTGTTGATAGATGAGGAGTGTACTGAAAATCATCTGCTCTTGGTCAGAGACACAGTGCTTTATCTTATTCTACCTCCACAAGTTGTAACTACTTCGTAAAGGCACGTTAGGAGTGTCAGCGGGCGGCAAGCAGGTTTTCTTAGGGAAGCGTGTCGCTGGGGCAGAGAGGTGGGACTACAGCTGCGCTGAAGTGGGGTCGAGACACACGTATACCTGTGTGTATGTTGTGTACATTTGATAGACGAGAGATACAGTATGTTAAGTAGTTTCTAGAATTTTCAAGCTAACTACAAACTAAAGCTTTAATAATTATTAATTAAAATTTTTGAGTGTTTTGCTTTAGTTAAAGAGATAATTGGTAAATATTCCAGTGTAACTTCATGGTTCACTCCTTCCTGGACGTCCTGCTGGGAACACTGTCTGTAAATTACTATAACATCTTACTGTGGTCTATGTTGTAGAAATTTAAAGAAAGAAATTTAAATTTAAATATATATTCATACATATATATGTTCTGATATGTTTTTTTCTGCTCACAATACATAAAGTTCAGCCACTTTGAAATTACATGGTTTTGTAACCTTGGGAGTTTAGAGTTATTTAAAAATTTGTACATTAATTACAATTTTTAAATATATTTATATCTGAACATTTGAAAGTTGGTTAATTGGAATGACATGCCCCAGAGCTGCACCGTGATTTCAGAATTCCTCGGTAGCGTCTACTTTGGATTTCCGGCTGCCTTAGGGAGCCCCACAGCTTGGTCCAATGACACGACCTGTGTACAAAAACAGCCCCAGAATCGCCGGGCCCGTGTCCAACATGCCGTGCATGCGTGTGCACACGTGTGTGCATGTGTATGCAAGTGTGTGCATGTGCGTGTGTTTGTGGTTTCTTTGTGTGTGTGTGTGTGACAGACTAATGCAGTCCTACCTCGGACGCCTGGACTTCGGTGCCCCCCTTGTTCCCCACTCCTGACCCTCTTGTCACTAGCTCAGCGCTGGTGTCGGGCTCTCAAGGGCCCTCTGGGTGCTGGAGATTTTCGAGTGGCCTCCACGGCCTCATTGTCTCTGCGGGGGACTCTCTGACAGACTCAGGGGTTGCATCCTGGCTGGAGTCTGTCCAGACGCCCTGGGCCTTCTCCGCCTCCCTCTCCTTGGAATGACTTTCCCGTCCAGCATAGGCATTGCAGCCCCAACCAGCCTGTTGGAGTAGTTATGTCATGATTTCCAAAAGGAGCAGCCCCAGGCTGCCCAGTAACCCTGGCCGGCTTCCTTCACGCATGAACCACACACACAGAGGGAGCACAGAGCGGGGCTGAGTCAGTCCTTTGGTACGCAGAAATTCAGTTTAAAGCAGCATCATTCTTTTTCTCAGTTGCTTATTTATTTAGCATATTTATTGAACGTCTACTGTGTGGAAGGAGTTCGACAGATGGTTATATTAAAAAATCAATCTCATGTTTTAATTAGATTGAGCAGAACTTCCAAGCATGTTTTAAGGATGATTGTGATAGTTTACAGTTGTTTGTGGGGCTCCCTGTGAATATGGGTTCTCCAGTTGGTTTAAGACAGGCTTCTGTCGAGAGTGGTTGCAAGGTTTTATTTTACTGGGAAGATGATTGAACACATCTCAGTTGCCTGGATGATGCACTAAACTTAATTTCCTGATATTGGACCTCCTCATTAGAGAAATGATTGACTGCTCCGGACTCTCGCACGAATGTTCGGCAGTGGGTTTGTCCCTGGAACCCCTCCAGGCAGCGTCTCTGACAGCCTGGTGTCAGAGGTCAGAGTGAAGCTGGCGTTTACACAGGTTTCCAGGTGTTAATTCTTGAAATCTTGGGAGAACCTGCAGGCACGACATCTGACTTCAGAACCACTACTGGAGATGATGCGTTATTTAAAACTTTCTATTTTGGATACTTACATAGTCTTTAAACATTTGAAAATAAATTTTGGACAATTGTATTTTTCATTGTTACCCATTTTATTGATTTGTCAAAGTCATTGGTGTTCAGTTACATCTAGTGTATGTTAGCCATTCCCAAACCTGCCCACACATCAGCTCACCTGAACAGACCACCCGGAGGGCGGGTCCCCAGGCGTCGGAACCAGAACTCAGAGAGAAACCATATTCCAGCCAGAGGTGGAAGGTTCTCCCCCGACCCAGTGGGGATGAGCTCAGGGCCAAACCCCACTGCGTGTGCTGATCATTATTTTGATTATTCACATTCTTCCCCGAGAATTGCCAGATCATACCCTTTGCCTTTCTTCCATTATGTCTTGTTCGTATTGCTTTGCAGAACATCTTAATATATTATAATGTTAACCTTCTCTGTTTATGAATTTTTTAGTAAATGTTAACAGTATTATCAAAAGTAACCCAATCTTAATATTTACATGATCAATAACAGAAATACTTTCAAGCAGTGCTCAGAGCACAGCGCTCGGTTAAATCACCCGGTGTGAGCGTCAGGGCCAGTAAAACCCGTCTCTCCGGTTTTCTCTGCTGTAAAGCCGTTCCACACAGAACCGTTGGAGCAGGTTCCAGGGAACAGATTACTTGCAGCTGCACATGTAAAGACGCTCTGGGCTCATGAATTTTTTGCGCTCAGTCTTGCTAATGAAAGGCTTTGAAAAGCCTTTACTTCTTTATTTTTAATGCCTGGTAGTAACAGTGCCCACAAGTAATAAAGCAGGTGATGAAGATTCAGGAATTATCTGTCCGTGTCATGTGCTCTTCTCTCGTATTCTATAATTCCGTGTCTGCTTTGTTAGTTAGTCAGTTTGTTTACCAGCGAAGCCAGTCACAGCTCAGAGCTGCGCTCCGGGCGTGCAGCCATGGAGACGCTTGGGACCCCTGGGGGCCTGTTCTGGATGTTTGACCTTTATTGTTATGACACTTATTTCCTCTTGAACTCCTTTTTTGGGGGAAAGTATACAAACAACCCGGACCATTGTCACCCGGGCAACGCCAGGTCTCACGGCTGCAGGTGGGTGGAAGCCCAGGGAGCGACTGACTGACTGACTGACTGACGCACCGCAGAGCCTGGGCGGGGGTGGTGGGGGGTCAGGCGGCGTGAGAGCCGGCTCCGGGGCAGAACTCGGCCGTGGCCTGTGTCCCGCACGACTCCCCCCTGCCGCAGAGACTCCTGTCCTTCACGGGAAGTAGTAAACATAAAAAGGTGTTTTCTGTCAAGAATTTTAAACTCAAGGATAACGCCTCTGTTATCTTAGTTAATTGTCCAAACAACTGTAGTCATAGCATCACGCACTCTGTGCCCAGCAAGACAACGCAGGTGTTTGCTGTAGCTGACAGTCATTCACCACCTATTTCTGAGGGTCAGCAAAGCATAATCAGCACAAAGGGTGGATTTCAGGACTCAGGGTCAGGAAGGGAGCCCCCCCAGGACCCCTTGCCCTGGGCTCCTTCCCCGAGCTCGTCAGCTCCTGCGGCTGGCTCAGCGTCCTGGTGGGAGCGGGAAGGCTCCCGATCCACAAGGGGAGATAACCATCAGGGCTGAGACGGCCCCTTCTCCTTATTTCTGGGCTGAGAGCCAAAAAAAATGGCATTCCTTATCCTAGCAAAACCAGGAAAAGGGCGGTTCTGAGAAACACAACGTCTGCCTTTCACAACGAGGGGGGAGCCTGCGGGTGAGGGGCGGCTCTCAGGTGGAGCCGGTTAGGAACCGCGAGCCGCTCGCACGCATGCGAGTGCAGGCCTCACAGCACGAGCTCGCGGTGTCCGGGGCCAGTTCAGTGAGCTGTACTGGAGGGCGCGTGTCCGGCTGAAAAGCCAGATGTTCCATGACTCCTCCCTTGGGGGCTCACTTCCCCTCCTGAGCCTCAGTGCTCCCACCTACAAAGTCGGGATTCTGTTTACACGATACTAACGTTTTATTCCTTCCTTAGCATTTCATTAAAGTCCCTTTGAGTCATTTGCTGCAGGTCATACGAACAAAAACTGGTTCAAGGAAACAGAAAGTCTGCACTAATCACGTCAATAAAAGACGCTCGTCCTTTCCCCACACCTCCGTCTGATCACGGCACCTAAGACTCAGTTGATAACTGCATTAATGCTGAGTCTGAGTCAAGCGATTTAATCCAACGTGGAATCGGCACTGGAGAGGCACGGTGCCCGCACACGGGGGCTGCAGTCGTCCACCAGGAAGTGCACGCCAGGTAGACACGAACCTCCATCCACAGTCATTGGCGTTAATTAGCTTCATTTTGAAGAGCGCCTGAGTTAATTTTACTATGATTGTATCTACAAAATAATTATTCTGTGTGGACTGATAGAATTAAAAATGGATTGGTTTTCAAAATAGCTCACGTGAACACACACACACAGAGACGGGTACAGGAGCCCACATACTTCGCAGACACACAGAGTGGAGACCATCATCACGGCAGCTCCCGAGGGGCCTGGCTGCTCACTCGCCAGGCTGAGGCTCCTGGAGACACCGCGGGGCGTGCAGGAAGCTGCCGGGTCCAGGTGACACGTCCTGCGCCCCCTGACGACAGTGAGGCAGAGGGGCCACGGAGGGGCCTCCCTGAAGCCGTCGGTGTTGCTGAGAGCAGCCCCCAGCAAGCCCCGTGCAGCCTCTCCATCTCAGGGCCTCTGTCCTGGGGACACTGACCACCAAGAGGGCGCCTCTCTTCTCCCCAGGAAACTGCAGGCACATATTCTGGAAATTCACAAAACTCACTGAATTCACTCACCTGGTTAGTCTTTGAACAAACCCACGTGGGGTGACCACAAGGCAGCTTGTATGTTTTTACACAGAAGCACACACACACATGCACACAGACACACGCACGTGAACACATGCGCACACATGCACACACACACGTATACTAACGTCTGGACGCTGGCAAGTGTTGACAAGGATTATGAGCTACAGGGAACCTGTATGATAGGCAGTATAAACGTGCACAAAATTATTGTCTATGTTGTGTATTTACTGTGTCACATGGAACATAAAACACATAAAAATACAACATGGGATGCATTCCTTCTAAGAATTAAAGAACAAGCGTAACCTGCAGCGTCGTACCTGGTTGCATATCACACACGGCATACATTCCCTTTTCAGCCACCTCGCACTAGTGTGAGCTCACAGCTGCTGGTGGCTGCCTCCTGCTCATTCTTCCAGGTGATGGAAGAGCAGGTCGCACCCCAGGTCAGGCCAGGGCCTCAGGTAGAAGCCGGATCACCAGCAGCTGTGTTTTACCTCCAGAAAGATGAGTCAGTGGGGATGAAACAGATTTCAGTGTGCATGGCCGGTCCCCCCGGGCGCTGGCCTGTTCATCCAGCTGAAGAGGAGGCGGTGTGAATGAGGGGGACCGTCCTCACCCACCTGCCACCGGCCGAGTGTCTCCCGAGGATGAGCAGGTACGGGGACAGTTACCACCCAAACCTGGAGGCCCTGCTGCGTGGGCCTGGCTCCTGGGGGACGGGGGAGGCCCCATGCCAGACCCCGGTGAGCAGGACAAGACGAAGAGGAAGGTGTCGGGGGGTCAGGGCTCCGTTCCTCCCCCTGCTCTGTGCCCCTGCTCACGTGCCGGGAGAGGCCAGCCTGCTCTCAGTCTTTGTCCTCAGCTCCACACCACCCCTCCTTGGGTGACTTTTCATTAACAGATTCCTGTTAGGTGCCCGCCTTGTGCACCAAAGATTCAGAGGTGAAAAAGCTCCTCACCATCTTCCTCTCTAAACGAAGCTTCCATCTCGTGGACTCTGGTGTGTAACAAGGTCATGACTGCCTGTTGGATGTAAGACGGTCAAGGAGTCAGAGCCTTTGTGGGGCCCGGTGCCAAGAAGGTCCCTTGTGATGAGGTGAGACCGACTCAGGCCCCAGGTGGGGGGCAGCCAAGTCTGTGGGGCATCCTGAGCAGGGCTGAGAAGCAGAAAAGCCTCGAGCAGCCAAGACTTCGGGGCCAGGAGCAGAAGAGGGGCCAGGGTCGGGTGGACACAGACCAGCTCAGGCAGGCCTCAGGGCTGGCAGAAGAAGAAAACCCTCAGTTTTCTCCCAGGTTGGATGGAGACCATGTGGAGGACTTGAAGCTGTACAGTGAGCTAATCGAAGTCCGGCTTTGGATGGGCAGCTGGCAGCCCTGCAGTGTTGCCCATGAGCTCGGATGAGGACTCGGTCTTGGGGGGCAGCAGAGATGGAGGAAAGAGGATGGATCTGGACCCCGTTTCAGAGAGGGGCTCACAGGACACCAGGGAGCTCCAGGTGAGGGCTGAGGGCAAAGGGACGAGATCGAGGAGGAATGTTCCAAGTTTAGTTTGAGAATCTGGGTACACAGCAGGGGGATAAAATGAAATAAGGGAATTTCTGGAAGGCAGGTCTGGGGTCACGGAAATCAAGAGGTGTGGGTACCTTCAGTCGTGCATGGGGCGTATTGGGCAGAACTGACCATTCCTTGGTGGCCCAAGGCCTGGCCTTGTGGACAAAAGAAAGAGGTGGGATGGTGCCCACATGCCCGGCCACCCTCTGGTCCCCTCCTGGTGTCCCTGAAGTCTTCCCAGACTGGCGGCCGAGGGCGAGGGGTGAGTTTCAGACGAGGCGGCATTTGGGATTTGGAGGTCTAACCCGTCACTGCTGCACAGTGACCAGGGCCTCTGACAGCATGGTTAGTCTCTCTCATCACCCACAGTCCATGAGCATTTAGCTGGTAAATGACCAAATGTAATTAATACTCCAGAGGGCTGGGAAAACATAATTTCCACTGTTCCTTGTACTTTTCTACAAATACAATTCTATTTCCTATGCTATTTAGGATTTGTGATGGTAATATGGTAATATTTAATTTCATCAAATGAAATTAAAAAAACAAACAAAATAAATTATTAAAGATTTGTGGGATTTGTTGTCTAAGTCCTAGAACTCGTCCTCTCCCCCCAGGCCGACTGGAGGACAGAAAATGCAGGTGACTCTGCCAGGAGGCTCCAAGTACCGGCTTTGTTGCCCGTGGGAACAGCAGAGCCTCTCGCATCCTACTGAGAGCCCCCACCCCCCTCCAGAACCCCATCCCCCCTCCAGAACCCGTCCCACCCTCTCTCTTTGGGAAGTGGAGGCTGCCTCCTCCTGACCCTGCTGCGGGGGAGAAACAGCTACATGTAGGGTCTGATGAACGTCTCTTCCAGGGACGAGGAAGACAAACAGAATTTAGCTGTAGACTCATCCCTCGACTCCTGTTGTCTACAGTTTTACCGTCAGCCCTCTGAGCTCTGAAGGAGGAAGGACGCCCTCTGCTCTCTGCTGGAGGTCCCCATGTCCCCTCAGTCCCCGTGACCCCATGTGCCCGGCCCCTTGCTTTCCAGTGTCGCACATGAGGTCCAGGTGGGGACCCCAGGACACTGGCCGGAGCAGCTGCTCTGTTGGTGGGGGTCAGCTCCCCCCACACTCCTGCTTGGGGAGAGTGGAGACAATCATCACCAGGGCCCGAAGACGGAGGGTTTTCCTCCAGAAGGAGGCCCGATCCTGGGACAGGGGCCAGCAGTGCCTCATGTCTGTTCCTGGCCCAGCGAGGGTGCTGGCTGGTTGGAAGGAGGCCCAGCACCCAGGGTCCTAGAAGGGGGCCCGTCCTTCCTTGGGAGGGGGTTCCCAGAGCCTGCCTCTTCTGGCAGACGTGGTGATGGAAGCCGTGTGGGCTCAGAGGAGGCAGGCGTCTTCTGGCCTCAGTCCCCTCCGTGTAAAGCACAGTGGTGTCAGCTTGTCATCATGCTGAAACCCCAGTGACTGCTCCTGAAGGTTGTTCAACACCAACTTCAGCTTCTTTCACGGCTCTTTAAAGAAATGCTTTTTATGTCTAAAGGGATGCCCAGACCACCAAGGTCTGAACAGCTGGCGTTAGAACTGAGCAAAATATGATCTTCAACTTTGAATGATGACTTAGCACAAACATGAAAAGACAGTATTTTATCAAACATTCCTGTCGGGTGTTCTACAACGTGTCTCTATTGAGTTAATGTCACTTGACCTTCATGAATGAGTTGATTCATTTCTGTAGAAACGAATAAAACGCAACCCAAGATCCGTCTTCGCGTGTAACGTCGTTAGGGACCCGCCGCACAGCCCCCGACCTCTGTCTGGCTTGTTTTGTCTGGAACTGAAGGCCAGGACTAGAAGCTGACCTTTCCTGCCGCCGGGAGCGCGACTCCCAGATCTAATCACGGCCGAGTTCAGAGGGAGCAGCCCAGAAGGAAACACAGATTCCACTTTCATTTTAGCCTCAGACACACACAGGCCTAAAACCCCTCACGTTCAAGCCTGTGGCCTTGGCGAAGGGGCAGGCGGCACGGCCCGACCCGACCCGAGCTTGGCTGTGGTGAGCCGGACGCTGACGAGACGCCCGGGTCCCTTCTTGACGTGAAGCACTGCCTCCTCCTCCGCCTCCACTGCCGGGAAGTGAGTGGTTCGTGAGGGGCCAGACCCCCGCCACGCGCCTTGCAACATGCAAGTCAAAATAGGTCTAAACTGGAAGCGGGACCGTGCAGACCGTTTCCGAGGAGCCATCCAGCGGCAAGACGGGCACCTAAGCAGTGTTGATGATTTTTCGTGAGGTTCGTTCTTGTGAACAGGGCAAGTTAACTTTGTGAGATTCATACAGAGGCCAAGAGAATCAGGCTTTTGTTTGCTTCCAGCGCCATTCTTCATTTTGAGCGACGGAGCGGTTATTACATTCTTGTGCTGCCGCGATAGCAAAGGAAAGACGTCTGACTTTCAGAAGCTTGCGCCATCTCTTCACAGGGCCAGTCAGCTGCCCCTGCATTGCGTGTGCATGCTGTGGACTGTACAGATGTGCACACGTGGGGATGTGGGGAAACACGTGAGCACACGATGGTGTGTTTACACAAGTTTAGAGTCATTTACAGTAAAACACGACACGTGTTCTAACGGAGCCGCAGCAACTCGAGGGAAACAGCCTGTGACCCGGTGCCCACGTCTTAGGACCAGGGGCTTCAGGGACCTGCAGACTCTCCAGGTGGAGCCCATCTGCTGGTTCCCCGCAGGGACGCTCTGGGCTCCCAGGGAGGCCCCTGCTGGCCCCTGACCTTCACTTCACGTGTCTTCTCTCAGGTCCTGGGTTGTGCTTTCCAGCAGGGCGAGCAGACGACCGGAAAGCTGACTCCTACTTGTCCTTAGAACAGTCTTTTTCTCTCCAAACGACCCAAGAAACACGATTTTTAGGAGACCTTATTACCTCGCAAGTGCTGCTCTGCTGGCCTGGAAAACCCTGTCCCACAGGACGCAGGCATCAAGGTGCTTTCGGTTACTGGTGGCGACACAGTTAAGCTGCTGTATTTTATTTGCTGGAAAGGAAGGGGTCTGTTCAGGGCCAGTTCTCTCCCAGCAAAAGCCTCCTCTCTTTTATCACCTTCATGTTTGTGTCAGCAAACCAAGAACCAAGGAGAGAGAGAGAGGTTCTCCCTCAACCCCTGTGCGTCCGCGAGCGGCTGGACCCCATCGGCACGTCCTCATCACAGAACCTGCAGCAGGAGGGCGGCGGGGAACATGTCTCCACGGATCCTCACAGAGGGGCTGGAGCAGTTTCTGAAAGGTGAGGATGTGCTTCCCAGGAGGAGGGGTCGGGCTGGGAGAGATGGACGAGGGTCGGGCTCACGGGCTCCTGGATAGAAGGTTTGCGCCACGCTCATGGCCCAGGGCAGGCGGAGTGCATGGGGTCGGATCCCCAGGCAGCCTGCCGGGGCCACTGTCACCTTTACAGGTGGGTGTGACAGTGCCCCTGCTTGCTTGTTTTCTCCTTGTAATGCTCAGATCTCTGGCGACGATCAAGTTTTAAGATGAACCAGCGTTCACTTCGTAAGCAGAATAGAGCTATTGATTTAAAACTGAGCTCCTCTTTCTTAGCAGGTTCTTAGCAATTTCAGAGCCTAATGACCACATTTTCCTGAACCATTTACATTCTCGCCTTTATCGCAGGTCAGTGACCTCTCTGAACGTCAGCCCCACTCAAGTGACGTCACAGGGCTGATTGCCACCTTTCCCAGATCATTAATAACCAATTAAGGCTATTCAGACTCCCTAAAGCCGACTCCCAGGGCACTTCTGGGCAAGTGTCCCCGACTCAGAGCATCTCCACTTGTCACCCCTCTGCGTTTGGTCTTCCGGGGCCCTCTCCCTTCCAAGGAGCGGGGAGTGTTGTGCTGAGCTGCTCAGACACCTGCACCATTTCCTCTTTGGCACTCTTCTCTGGAATGCTCTAGTCCCCTAAGCAGGGTAAATTTGCACGATTTTATTCCTTATTTTTCTAACTCGTGGGTAAGAAGAAAGTTTGCTGAGGCATGGGCTGAGTCTGCACCAGCCGCTCTTCTGCAGTCACCCACGGGGGCTGCCTTTCTCCAGACAGCGCCCAGCTCCGAGGCCACCCCAGGAGTGTGGTGGGAGGGATGGGGCCACCAGGTTCTCAGCCTGTGAGGTCCCGGGCAGACCCGCACAGCACCTCTGACAAAACCCGGTGTTCAGCTGGGGGGAAGCTCCCCCAGAAGACAGCCCATCCTTGGAACTGCATGCATGCATCCCACCCACCCTTCAAGGACAGTGGTTTCCCAGATTATACAAAACCAAAGTCTCCTCGTGTGAAAACTGACCTCAGCAAGTGGAGGGAAGTGTAACGTCTAAAATCAATGCTCTGTAATCCATAAAGACTTTCTGCACTTGGTCGTTCTGTTATGCAGAGTTTTCACTCCACTTAGCAGATATATCAGATTACTAAATAATGTAACATGGAGCCAAATAGCAAAGCTAAAATTGTGCAGGTTAATAGTGGCAAGAAGGATGAAAAATGTTTTTAAATTACTTTTGGTAAAAACAGAGCTGCTCCTGTTCTGTTCTGTCTGCTCTGTCTTGTCCTCCCATGGAACTTGAGGACAGCGAGGTGTCACATCTCCTCCCCGTTCCCGGCACGTCACTGTCCTTGCTCTCTGTGCCTCCAGGCCCTGGGGTTCTCTTTCCTCCAACCCTAGCTCCCCTCTTCCCTGTCCACCAACATCCCAGAGCATGTGAGATGCATCTTTCTGTACATGACACATAAACTATGTGAGCGAGGCCACTGTGCCCCCAGGGCGTCCCCCCCAGAGCTGGTCCCCACGTGTCCCCAGCCCCATGGTTGGGACCGCTGCCTCCTTCGCACTAAGGTGCCGGCCGTTCTCCCCACCCTTCCTTTGTGAGGTTGGGTTTTGCTTGCTTTCCTTTTTGTTTCAGTCAGTGTAGCATCAGCAGAGGAGGAAAAACAGCACCCGAGTACTGTTCTGAAAGTGGTGTTGGCCTCAAGGCTCCCTTAGGTGTCTCAGGGACCTCAGGACCCCCGGGCTACAGTTTAGGGGCCACTCTGCTCGAGTGACTACGTTAAAGAAGGACTGTATTTTAATGTGCTACGTTCTTTTGCAAATATTTCACTTTTTTTTTTTTGCATCATAAAGGAAAGTGATTCGCAGTTGTTTTGTTTCATTCTTTGTTTCTGGAGTCAATGTTTCCCCCCTAATAAAGACAGTTTGGAGGTTTTCCTTTTTCCCCTGTGCTCCAGAATAATTTGAGCAGCACTGGGATAACCCAGTTTATGAAATCTGATAGAATTTGCCTGTTGGACTATCTGGGAGTTTTGTCTTCTACAGGAAAGCTCTTTATCAACTTCTTTTAAAGCTGTTAGTTTAAACTTTCTGACCACTACGGTCAAATTCATAAAGCTACAAAGTGAAAGTTTTACCTATGTTAGTGTTCACATTTTATACGTATGAAGTTGCACAACAGGTTTCCTGGATTTTAAATTTTTCTTCTGATTTATGGGTTTTTTTCCTTGTCATTTCTCAGTTAATTTACTTGTTTTTCTCCTCTTCTTGATTAAGTTAGCTTGTGAGTTTTGCCTACGTTGCTGGTTTCCGTGAAGATGTATCTCTGACTTACTCGTTCTGCTCTTTGTGTTGTAATTCGTTGATTCCTCCCTGCGCGGCTGCTTCTGCCCCGCGCTTGCTTTCTCTCCTTGTTTGCTTTGCATTTGCTTTAAGAGAGAATTCAGCACGAGGCGCTGGCAGCCGCGTCCCTGACGCGCAGCAAGGCGAACCAGCGCCGCGCCGGGCGGGAGGCAGCGGCCGCCGGGAGGGCGGGCGGGCGGGCGGGGGGTGCGGGTTTCGGAACTGGAGCCCCGAGGAGGGCGCGTCCGGGCCGCCGCCGCTGCGCCCGGGCCGTGGGGAGCCGGCGCCGCGGACGCGAGGAGCCCCGGGAGCCGGGCCAGCTTCCTGCCGGGCGGGGCCGCGCGGCTGAGGCTCGGGGCAGGCCCGCGCTCTCTGGCGCCTCCCCTCGACAGGCACGCGGAAATGCGGGCAGACAGCCCGCGCGGGGCTCCACCCCGCGCCGCACGGCTTGTCCCGTCTCTCGCTCTTCCGTGGTCCATTACCTGACGTTTTAAATCCGATGTTTGTTTCTTTTCCTTGAAATTTTTTGAAGTCTCCTCTGAGGTTGTGTAGGTTTTCTTTGTGATCAAATTTCTAAGAACGTCCCTTGTGCACTTGAAGCAAAGCTGTATTCTCCAGCGTCAGGGACCAGAATTCTCCGCCTACCCGTGCAAGTGTCCTCCTGATTACCTTGATTTTGACGAACACACTCACACGAAGTCTTCAACGTCAGTGCCTATCTCGGATTGAGAGAATTGCCTGCGTTTCCTCCTGTTTCCCCTCAGGTCTCCTGCGGTTTCCGGCCTGTGGCAGGTTCTGCTCGATCCCTCGGTTGTAATTATCAGGAGCTGAATCCTCAGAGTCAGAGCACATCCTTCCTTGTCTCTTACGGCTCCTGCACGACCCTGCCCCATCAGAGATGAAAACAGGGAGGCCCACTTGGTACCACTGGCACTCACCGCTCTGTTCTAACCCTTCCTTTTAGAGCTTTTTTTTTAACCTTTTGTTTTAGGCGTGTTGCTTACATATAAAATAGTTTTGGATTTTGCCCTGTTAGTCAACCTAAAATGTTTTCAGTAAGTCCATTAAGCACACGTACATTTACCGAAGCTGGTGTTTCATCTGAATCTCTTGTTCCATTTTACGTTGTGTTTATGTGACACCTGCCTTTCACAGTCTCTGCCTCAGCTTATTCTCTGTCCTCCGTGCTCCCCGCGTGTCATTCGGTTTATAGAAAGGTTTGTATTTCTGTGCATTGTGCGCTCTATCCCAGTAATCTCACCCAACACCCTTTGATTCCCTCTATTTCGAACTCCGTCCTCTGGTTCTCAGTAAGTGATCTCCCTCCTAGCATTTAACTTGAAGTAACACCCTTGTACTGGAAATCAGTATCTCTCAGGCAACTGACAAGGTTTTTCTAACTTTTCATATTCCCTTTCAATTCCTGCCCCACCCCTTTTAAATAAATTTGCTATATTCCCCTTTATTTTAGCAAGATGCATTCACTGCCTATAGAATCTTCACTCACATTGATCTGCTTTTATTATTTTTGGAGACACTCTTATGCAGAAGCTTCTGGCTTCTTTTGTCAGAAAGTTAGCTATCGGTCTCAGTTTCTGTTTTTGTAAAACGGAATGTCTTTTCTTTTCCAGGTGGCTTTTAAGATTTTCTGATTGTCTTTGTTTGTTTTTGTTTGTTCTGGAATATTATTTCTTTATTCTTTCATGCTTATTCTGAGTGGGGGGTCATGGGATTCTCGAATCTGCGGCTTGATGTCTCTCATCAGCTCTGGAGACTTTTCATCTGTTCAGTGATTACTTCTCTCCATCCAGGGCTCCTTTCCCTCCAGAGCCCGACTGCAAGTTCAGCAGGTCCTGCACTTTGTTCTTACGGATTCTCCCCTGTGTCTCCCTGTGCTTTGCTCTGAGGCTCACCTCTTACTGTCTACTTCACTAACTGTCCCTTCTGGCAAGTTTGTTATTGATTTCAGCTACTGATTTTTTAATTCTAGAATTCCCAGGAGTCTTTCTATAGCTTCAAACCCTCTGCTAAAATTCATTGTTTTACCAATTCTTGCACAGACTAATCACAGACGTTTTAAAGTTCATCGATTCCTCCTCCGGTATCTGTACTGCTTGTAGGAGGTGTTCTGGCTGAGACTGTCCCTCAGGATCCAGGACATCTGCAGCCCCGCTGGGCAGCCAGTGAAGGAAGAGCCCACTGCTGTCTCTGTGGTGGCCGGATGATGCCAGGCTGGCAGGAGGCTGGCCAACAGCTATGTAGCCCACCACGTGGAGCCCTGAGCACTGCCTGGAATGAAGCTGCCCCTCGTTACCTTGTGCTGGATTTACCAGATGTTTCCTCATGCCCGTCTCTGACCCACCCAAGCTGGTGACGGGGGCAGACAGCCACCAGGGCTGTTCCTGTCCTTGAGGACATCAGGGTTACCCGGCAGCTTCGGTCTTGTGGAAGAAACTCACAGAGGTCCCTGGCAGAGGTGCTTCCTCTGAGCTGGAAGTGGGGGTGGTGACTGGCCTGTGTGTGCTGGGACTCTGAGCTCTGTGTGGGGCAAACGCATCACATTACCCATTTGCCTTTACTGTGAGGACCTCCTCCCCTGTACCCAGCGTGCTCCCAGGTTTGTGTGCTGTCCCTTAGTTGGGAGTGAGGAGTGTGGCATGTGTGGAAAGTTGCCTGCCCAGAGCAGCCGTGACAGAGCCCAGCGTTTTCCTGGGAGAAATCAGGGGCCGGAAAACCACTGACTCTCAACAGAGCAATGGCAACTCTATTTTAGCGCCCCTTGAAACATTTTGTTCTTCATTCCTCTCACTGATACTTGAAGGTGGGTACTGCAGCTCCACATGCCAGCAGAGGGCCGTTTACAAAGTCCAGCAGCCCTGGAAATGAACCACGGTTGGCACTGGTGTCCAGACGCCAGTTGTCAGACTCAAGGACCTGCCACCTTCCCCGGGACACAGATGAGGTGAGTCCATCCTGCACCCCTGGGGCTGCCCACCTGACTCAGACCCCAGCCTTCCTGTGTCTTTTCATTTGTACAACCTTTTAAGGAAGGTCTTTTTTTGAAGACTCATTTCCCCTTATTTAGATGTGTCTTCAGTATGTTCTATAATTAAACTTTGAAAGCCCACCTCATTTCCATGGACATAAATGTCTTAAGAGGATGCAGCTGTGTCATTCTTGGCATCTTTCAAAGAAAATACACAGATTAGGAAGTGCAGAAAGAGAGGTCCGCTGCTTTCAGCAGTTACTCAGAGCTGCCCCGCCTTCGACTGCCTCCTGCAGATCCATCACTGGTGCTCCAGTGTTCCCGACGTGGGGGACCTGCCTGTCCCGGGACCAGGGCCCCCTTTCAGAGTCGTGGCCTGAAGGTCTGACATTCCGCAGGCATGAAGTGGTCCAAGGCTCTAAGGGGTGAGGAAGACATAAACTCCTTGTTTTGACTCATTAGTAGCATGGCTTTGGCAATTCTAATTTGTTCTTCATGAATGGATAAATCACTGTCTGGGGGGGCACATGGTCACTTCCATTAGCACAATCTTGAACCTAATAAAAGATGATTTTCTGCTGTCTCTTCAGGCCCAATTGCTCAAGTAGCAATCAGAGTTGGGGATAATAAAATAGAGTTACAGTAAACAAACCAGAGTCTTGGCTTCTCTGTCTGTGTAAGGTGGCAAACACTCATATCTAGAAAGTGCATAGAGCTGATGTTTGATATTCCTCCCAGTGAACCAGAACATCTACTTCCAAATAGAAGGAGGTGTTGAGAGACGAGAACGTCAGTTAGACGGCAGGGTCTTCATGAGGGAGCCGCGTGGACGTAAGGCGCTGTAGACAGTCTGCCCAAGTCGAGTCACCTGGGCCACAATGTTTGGCAGACACCCCTGTCTTTACCAGGTGAGAACTGTCAGGCAGAGGTGACCTCCTTTCGCTTTGCACCTGTGACAGTGGGTGCAGAGCGAGGACGTGTCTCACTGGGGCACCTGTGGCCCCTCTGCGGAGAACTGGGTGCATGTCCTCGCCAACAACACGCCCACTGCATGCCGGGCTGGGGCCTCGCTGGAGGCTTCAATTTTGAGTTTGTCCTTGATTCTTACTTTTTTCGGTTGGAGCCTCTCCACCCTTTCAAAGATGAACTGGGGACAGGGAGTTGCATCACAACGATACTCAAAATCCTAAGAAAGAATGAATGAAGCTGTTCCTTAACATGCAGAAGTGATGAAGAGGGGTTGGAGGGGGTAGAGGGCAGATGGGGCTCGGGCTGGTGGGGGGATGGAAGGGAGGATAGATGGGGAGGGAGGGGGAGGGAGTGGGGATCAAGGCGGATAGAGGGGCGATGGAGAGGGGATGGAGGGAGGCTCTGACAGCAGAGGGCGCCTGCAGCTGAGATTCGTGTGGTGCCTCCAGCTCTGCTGACCGCACTGCCAGGCCCACCGCCAACTGCACCGCTGCTGACCCCGTCCACCAGACACCTGGGCCATCGTAAAATGCCACGAACCCCAAGTTTCTCCTCGTCCAGTCCCACTTGCCAGCTAATGACCTGCCTCTCCCAGGAGTATTCTGAGAAAACAAACTGAACCAGTCCTCCCAAATAAGTTTCGAAATACTCAAAAACAAAACAAAACAAAATCAGCCCACAAGGGAGTTAAATAACTCTTGTCTTGGTAACCTTTCTAGTAATTTTGCAAGAAATCCACATTTTGCCAAATGTTTTATAAAAACTCGGTTTTTTACAGAGCTGCATATATTCCAAAATCGAACGAAAAGCAAGAGAGGTCTTGAAGAGACAGAAAGGAGAGCGGGTAACTGTTTGTTTCCTGCAAGGTTTTGAGGCAGATTCCCTGTTAAATGCTAGTTTGCCCCCCAGTCAGCACCCTGGCGTCCTTTGAAATCAGCAGGGTCCGGGGAAGAGCAGACGCTTAGGCGCAGCATTCAGCTTACTGTGTGAAAGGGCTCCCACTCTTCTCCCCACAGGGACCTTCAGGCCCCCACGTGCATCTGAGGCCAGAGGGCTGGGGGCTCAGGGGCCTGGGAGCGTGAACGCAGCTCACCTGCCCCGTTGTCTGCCCCCACAGCCACAAAGTGCTGAGAGCCATCGAAAGGCAGAAGACCTTCAGTTCCCCTTGACTGAAACGAATGACAAACACTCCATGAAACCCAAAGGACCATACTCTTTACGAATTCCAACTCAGTGAGAGACTCCACTTCTAAATACCATGTGAGTCTAAAATCTTCCCCTTAAAAGTGACTTTTTAAAAACCTTTCATCAAAAGCAAAATTTCTAACAGGTTTCATGGAAGCAAACGTTAACAGTCTTGACAAAGCACAGACCTTAAGCGTTTGGATGATGATCGTTTCCAGAACCATGAGCTCTAGCTTTCTGGGCACCAAGGGAAAGCAACTCCTTAGAAGAAGAAGGAGAAAAGGAAGAAGAGAGAAGGCAACTGTTCCCTCCCGCAGGTGGGCCCCCAGCCCCCACCCGGCGGCTGGTACCCCGGGCCCAGTCTCTCCCTGGGGTGGGGCGGTGGGGGGAGAACGGCAGGTGCGGTGGAGGAGCCCCTCCCAGAACCCAGGCCCCTGAACGAGGATCCGGGGCAGCAGCATTGTCCCAGCCCCCGAGTGTCCCCACCCACATGCTGACGCTCAAGAAATGACCACGAAGGACGGCGAATGCACCCCGCAGAGACCCAGCGACGGAAGGAGCGAGGGGCAGGCGCGGTGAGTCTCTGTGAAGACTGAGCCTGCGCACCACGGCTGGCGCCCAGCTCCAGTTAAAGCGGTTAAACCTGAGAGCCCTACGTTCTGATTTCTGCCAAGGTAAACTCCCTGGGGAGGCCGCAGAAACAGTGTGACCCCTGAGCCTACAACTCACATTGGAAGGAAGCATGAGTTCGTGTGTGCTGGGCTCTGCTAGAAAGTGATGCTTGCCATTATTCTTTCAAACAAAACGGGAAAACTCTGACATTGAAGAGGGGACTCAGATTTTTGGGGTATTTATTGTAATGTCAGAAAAATTGATACAATATGTTAAAATTGGTGCACCTTGCTGCAATATGTGTTTATACATTTAAGGGAAAAATATTTTCTCCTTGTAATAGTACTTTATGTTCATTACAGAATATTTAAAAAATTAACAAAAGAAACTACATTAAATCATCCATTTATCTCATCACCCAGAAATAATTGTTCTTAACTATTTAGTATGTGTTCTTCCAGGTTTCTCAGTTTGTATACTTTATAGTTTTCAAAAATAGGATACTACTGTTTTCCTCTTTTGTAAACCTTTCTTTTTCACTTAACAGAATATTGCCAGCGTGTTTCCAAGTAAGTCAGCCTACAATTATGATTTTGGGTGTTCATAGAATTCTACTTGTGGATTTATCATAATCTACCTAACTGCTCTTCTGCTAACTGAGAATTATTTTGTTTCCAGGTTTTTTCCTCAATTTTTAAGATTGCTGTAAAGATTATCCTTAAACATGCATATTTGCTTCTTCTCAAATTTTCTTTTCCTTACAAAAATTTTCTGGCACTGTTGCACGTATTTTTAAAATTATCAGCACACATTTTTAGGTGGTCTTTCCAAAAGCTCACCCTGGACATCCCACCACTGAACACATAGAAAGGGGTCCTTTCCTTCCTTCACCAATTTGCCTGGAAAAGGAAGATTCTACTATTGTTTTAGTTGTCATTTTTGGAAATCCGGTACTCGAAAGCCTTTTCTCACATTTCTGCTGGCTATTGTATTCATTTAATAAGAAGAAAAAGAATGAGAACACTTCTGTTGAGGAAAAAGCTATCAGGGCACTTGGACTAGGAGACATCTGGGGACAGAGTGTTGATCGGCACCGGGAGACCGAGATGACAGGCAAGTGCTCAGCCTCAGAAAAGGGATACACTTGGGTTTTGCTTCTGAGAAGGGAAGGAGATGGTGCTTGGTGTGAGTCTGGGGCAAAGCGCCCAGTAAATCCCAGTCCCGGGGTCGTCCAAGTGTGTTTAAGAGCAAGGCTGTTCTCCACTGCAGGACCCCTGTGTGTGTGTGTATGTGTGTTTGTGTGTCAGAATTGGAAATAAACTCCGACCGCTCCTCTGGAGTCCTCAAGTCTGAGCTATTTCAGAATTAGCGGAATGGGAATAAACCATGACATGAGTGTGTAAGTCCCCAAGGACACCCCAGAGGTCTGGGGCTGTGATCCTCACCTGGGTTTAAGAATGACAGGTTAGAATTCAAGGGCCAGGAAGATCCTGGACGGGACTTGGACTGCGAGGCCGTGGCTGTGCGTCGAGCGGTTCTGGGGCAGCGCCGCGCTCGGTGTGGATTAACTCCCTCCCCTCGATGACGCGCATAAGCCACACGTGTAACGCCCCTTTCACACTCGTGGGCACAGGTTTCCCTGCGGGGCCGGCTAGGAGGTAAGTGGCTGAGCTGGGGCTGATTCTGGAACCTGCTCCTGACGGCCGCGCACTCACCCTCCGCTCGTAAGGAAGCACCTGGATGTGCACTGCGTGTTTCCACTGGTGATTCTGCTGTTTCTGACTGGTTTCTTAAAAAGTAATGTTTGCATTAAGTGTTTCGAGCATTTTAATAGATGGTGAAAATACTTTCCATTTTCAGTGCTGTTTGTGGGTTTTGCTGGATGTGGCGGAGATCTCAAGGCAGCTCCCAAGCCTCCCCCGCAGGGCCGTGGGTTGTGCAATGCAGCAGCTTGTGGACTGTTCGGTTTGATCCATTTGGAAACGTCCCATAGCGGGTCTCAGAGCTCCTGTGACAGAACCACTCAGGGTCCCACCACTGCGGTGACAGAACTGCTCAGGGTCGCACCGTACTGGGGTGACATCATTGTCTGTGGTAGAAACTTGGAGACGCACAGGAGACTTCCAGGAAATTTAGGTTAAATGTCTCTATAAAGTCAGTTCTTCCACTTCATCAAGTATGTGATGCATTTACCACAGCAAAAACAATGAGGAAGGTGGTCTCTTATCAGTGAGACCCTGCACGTTGTCCTCTGCGTCCAGCTGACTTCAGTTAGCATAGTCAGGATTACCCACGTTGTTGCAAACGGCAGGGTTTCCTGTGTCTTTAAGGGTGAAGAATATGCCATCATATACACACACACATTTTTTATCTGTTCACCCACCACCAGACACTTAGGTTGTTATCATCTCTCGCCTCCCGTGAACAGCGCTGCCATGAACACGGGGTGCAGAAGTCTTGTCAAGAGAATGATTTTACCTGATCACACACCCAGCAGGGGGATTGCTGGAGCACACGGTAGTTCTATTTTTAATTTTTTTGAGGAACCTCCATATTGTTTTCCAAAGTGGTTGCACTGGTTTACATTCTCACCAACTGAACTGTACACCTAAAAACAGTTAAAATAATAAATCTTATGCTACATGTATTTTGTCAATAAAAAACACTGGAAAAAAAAAGAAAGAAGGAAAGGCACCTTTTTAGCAGCAGGGACTGGCTCAGCAGGGCCCTCTGTGTCACGGACCTTGCAGACCTCACGTAACTGAATTCCTCCCTGCGGTCAGCCTGGCCCCAGCTCTGCGTCCGGGCGTGAGACTGGACTGTCCCCGGTCAGGATGATTAATGCACATTTGTCATCCCGCCCTTAGATCAGAACAAGTTAGAATAAGTCAGAAGTAAAAACCAAACAATAAAAAAACCAAAAACCATATGTACCATGAAGGCGAGCTGTTTGTCAAAGATGCTGAAATAGGTGGATGGCCAGGTGGGGAAACGGAGGCCCTGCCTCCAGCCGGGAGGGTGCAGGCGGCAGGGAGGCGGTGGCCGGAGGGCCCACGTGGGCACAGTCCCCTGAGCGTCCATCTCCTGCTGGACGTTGGCGGCTGTAGGCAGAGCTCAGCCCGCCTCACCTGGAGAGGCTGAGGTCGGGAGGGCAGCACTGTTCGCACGAGTGCTTCCTGGAGCGGCAGGTGTCTCTGCGGGTCCTCAGGACCAGCGTGACTCAGCTCCCGCCCGCTGGTGACTCCTCCCATTCCTTCTTCTAGCTTCTCACAGCCCAGGCTGAGGGAATAAGCAGCTTATCGGCATAGCCTGGGTGCATTTTTGCTTTGCCAGCTGGGCTGTGCAGATAATGCGGCCAGCTGCACGCCAACAATGTGTGCAAACAATGTGCAAATGAACACTGTGGCATCAGGACAGTGCGGGCGCCCTAGTCGGAGGCCCAGCCTTGCAGATGTGACAGTGACGAGAGACAGAAATGCAGCCCGGCCCTCGGGGGACGGGCCTGCAGTGGGTCCAGAGTGGAGAACACCGGTCCCGGACGGGGTGAGCGCCCGCGTGGAGGACACTCCCCAGGCCCTGGAATAAAGCTGCGGGGGCTGGGGTTCACCTTTTAGGGAAACAGCACTGTGGCTCGTTCCGTTCATTAGCAGAGGTGAGGAGTGCAGCCTGCAGCCTGGGGACGAGGGAACCACAGGGCGGCTGTCAGTTGTTCAGCAAGGGCTTCACCTCTTAGCCAGCAGACTGCTCGGCCGTGTGTGTCTGTGCGGCTGGATAATATACACGTATGTAACTATAACACACACGATACAGATACGTGTACCCACGGATGAGACAGTCTGTCCTCACGCAGGAGACCATCATGCTAGACTTTATTCTTCAGAGCAGCTTTAGGTTCACAGAAACCTGGGAAGAAGGTTCAGAGGGCTCAGGCACAGCCCCTGGCGGCACGCTTCCCAGTCATCAGCGCCCCCGCCGGACGGAGTGTCTGTTACAGCTGATAAGCCACGTCCTGTCTGGACGCGTCCTCACCACCGAGTCCACGGCTGGCTGTGTCCACTCGTGCTGTCGTGCATTCTGCGGGCACAGACACGTGTGATGAGAAGGACCCACCGTGATGGTGTTACCGGAGTGGCTGCCCGGCTCTGAAACCCTCTTGCCACCTGTCCATCCCCCAGCAACCCCCGGCCACCACTGACTTTCTTTACTGTCTCTGTGGTTCCATCTTTTCAGAATGTCGCAGAGTTGGCATCGAGCATCATAGGCCTTTCAGATCCAGTCCTTTCGCTCAGTGAACGTGAATATAAAGTGCCTCCATGTCTCCTCATGGGCAGGCAGCTCCTTTCTTTTTAGTGCTGAATAACATTCTATTATTATGTCTGGAATGTTGCACTGTTTACTTTTCCATTCATCTGCTGAAGGACATCTTGGTCGTGTCCAGGGTTTGGCAATTATGAATAAAACTGCAATAAACATCTGTGCGCAGGCTTCTGTGTGAACGTAACTTTGAAGCTCCTTTCGGTAAACACCAGGGGGCATGATTACTGGGTAGCATGGTAAGAGAGCGCTTAGCTCCGTGAAAAGCCACCAAACTGTCTTCCAAGTATCGATGCTGTTTTGCGTTCCCACCAGCCGCGAGCCGGTTCCTGTCCCTCCATGTCCTCGCCGGCGCGCGGTGCTGTCAACGTCTGCATTTGGTCCTTCTGATAGGTGAGGAGGCGCCTTGTTGAAACAGTGTCTGTAAACTTAGTGTTAAACGCAGTAGCACTAGAAGAAGACAGGAGATTTACCCGCTACTGAATCACACAGTTTGCATTGAAGTCGTTTCGGCTCCCCGAACCTCAGCTCATCAACTGAGGCGAGTACGATGCTGATGCCTGTGCCGGGGGTTTGTCCGGGTAAAATGCGATGACATCAAGGGTTTGGTAAACTGTGAATTGCTAAATAAGAATTAGTTATTACCTGTATCAGAAGCACTGGATGGAATACTAACTAGAAAAAGAATGGAGAGAAGAAAATGTTGGTAAACTAGTGAGTTTGACACCCCAACAAGACACTGACAATATGCCAATTCATTAATTCATTCATAAATAAACATGACACATTTGTGACACACTTGGACCTCAGGACACAACACGGTCGAGGCAGGCGTGACAAGGACAGAAGCCCTCACCGAAGTGGTTGTAAAGGACCGCAGCCGGAAGTAAGAGAGAAATGCTGTGTCATTCAGTTGATAATGTCACTTACCAAATAGCCCACATTCAACCAGCCTCAACGAGAAAGTCAGAGCACCCCGGGCTCTGGGATTAAACTACGGATCTCCGGCAGGTATCCGACCTCCTTCCCGCAGACGTCAGCGGCTCGAGACCAAAGCGTCACCTCAGCGACTCTTACATTTGCTCAGTACCTGGACAGGCTTCCTCTCCTGCTGGACACGCTGCCCGGGAAGAGCTGCGGCAGGGGCGGCCGTGACTCAGCGTGGCGGGGGCCGGCACCCCGCGCCCAGCGGGGTGGCTCAGAGGCTCGTGCTCGCCCTCCGGCTGGAGTGGAGGACTGGGCCACTGGGCGTCCTGTAAACGATGCAGTCACAGCGAGGGAAAGTGCATCTGTTTGCTTCTCGCAGACGAGTGCAAGTGCATACCTCTCCTCAAGTTCGCGCTGCTCCTCAGAGCGGCAGTGACGCCTCCCCTTCCTCCTGGAGCCTTCAGCTCACCCAGCTACGAGGTCACCACACCACCGGGTTTGATGAGACCTCTTCCCAGGGCTTTGTCGGGTCCAAGATGTTACTCTATTTTATAAGGAAATGCATTTTTTGAATAGGCAGTGGATAGTCCGCGTTTCCCTGGAGGATGTGGCCTGCCCTCACACGGGTCAGGAGGCCCCAGCCGTCTGCAGGGGGACCTGGCGGTGTTGTCTTCTCTTACCTCCAAACATGTGTTAGTAGCCTGCTTGCTCTCAGAGGGGAGCTTCGCGTGCCGACCAGGCCTTCAAGCAGGCAGGCTCGTGGGCTTTCTCTCTGGTTCTTGAACTGGTGCACCCACCACTGTCTAACCCACGGCTGATCCTCCCCGGACGTCCTGCAGGTGCATTTCAGAGGGCGAGTCAGACCCATGAAAGAGAACGGACAAGGACTCACATCAGCTCTGACTCTCAGAACCACGACCAGAATGTTTACCTCAACCCCAAATTTCACTCAGCCCAGCACTCACCTGTTCTGGAAACTTTACCCATCAGAGCATCCAAATGCAGACATGCACATGAGTGCATCACCCTGCCCATCTGCAGATGGTCCTAACTCACCTGTGCGGGTCTAACTCACCTGTGTGGGTCTAACTCACCTTCTGTGGGTCCTAACTCACCTTCTGTGGGTCCTAACTCACCTGTGTGGGTCCTAACTCACCTTCTGTGGGTCCTAACTCACCTTCTGTGGGTCCTAACTCACTTATGTGGGTCCTAACTCACTTCTGTGGGTCTAACTCACCTCTGTGGGTCCTAACTCACCTTCTGTGGGTCCTAACTCACTTGTGTGGGTCTAACTCACCTCTGTGGGTCCTAACTCACCTGTGTGGGTCTTAACTCACCTGCGTGGGTCCTAACTCACCTGTGTGGGTCCTAACTCACTTATGTGGGTCTAACTCACCTGTGTGGGTCTAACTCACCTGTGTGGGTCTTAACTCACCTGTGTGGGTCTAACTCACCTGTGTGGGTCCTAACTCACTTATGTGGGTCTAACTCACCTGTGTGGGTCTAACTCACCTCTGTGGGTCCTAACTCACCTTCTGTGGGTCCTAACTCACGTATGTGGGTCCTAACTCACCTGTGTGGGTCCTAACTCACCTGTGTGGGTCTAACTCACCTGTGAGGGTCCTAACTCACTTATGTGGGTCTAACTCACCTGTGTGGGTCTAACTCACCTCTGTGGGTCCTAACTCACCTTCTGTGGGTCCTAACTCACGTATGTGGGTCCTAACTCACCTGTGTGGGTCTAACTCACCTGTGTGGGTCCTAACTCACCTGTGTGGGTCCTAACTCACTTATGTGGGTCTAACTCACCTGCGTGGGTCCTAACTCACTTATGTGGGTCTAACTCACCTCTGTGGGCCTAACTCACCTGTGAGGGTCCTAACTCACCTCTGTGGGCCTAACTCACCTGTGTGGGTCCTAACTCACTTATGTGGGTCTAACTCACCTGTGTGGGTCTAACTCACCTGTGAGGGTCCTAACTCACCTCTGTGGGCCTAACTCACCTGTGAGGGTCCTAACTCACCTCTGTGGGTCTAACTCACCTGTGAGGGTCCTAACTCACCTCTGTGGGCCTAACTCACCTGTGTGGGTCCTAACTCACTTATGTGGGTCTAACTCACCTGTGTGGGTCTAACTCACCTGTGAGGGTCCTAACTCACCTGTGTGGGTCTAACTCACCTGTGAGGGTCCTAACTCACCTCTGTGGGCCTAACTCACCTGTGTGGGTCCTAACTCACCTGTGAGGGTCCTAACTCACCTCTGTGGGCCTAACTCACCTGTGTGGGTCTAACTCACCTGTGTGGGTCCTAACTCACCTGTGTGGGTCCTAACTCTCTTATGTGGGTCTAACTCACCTGCATGGGTCCTAACTCACTTATGTGGGTCTAACTCACCTGTGTGGGTCTAACTCACCTGTGAGGGTCCTAACTCACCTCTGTGGGTCCTAACTCATCCTCAGACTTCCCTCACCTGCTGTCTCTCAGCAATGACCTTATACGTGCACCAATATTGAGAAAGTGTGGATGCTGTGGGTGACAGGGACGGAGTTACTTACATTCCTTGAGCTTTGGTGTAATACTTCCTAAAATGGGACAATGACACCCCCTTCCCTGGAGGTGGGAACCCCCATTTCTCAGGGACCAGAAATGCCAATGGCCCCCACTTCCTGGGGGGCACAGTGGACCCCAGGAGTTAAAACTGAAGTTGGATTTGTGATTGAGTGGCCAGGGAAAGGCTTTTGGTCCCAAGGAGAAGACGTCCCCATTCCTTTCACCTGAGTCTGTTTCACACTGTTGCCATGTACCCTGTGGGCACTGGGGGACAATGAGGCGAGGGTCAGGGAGCATCCTGGATGAAATGAACCTGAGTCACGTTCCTCTGTCCATTAACCAGCAAGAGGTGCCTCTTACACGGCACCCAGTATCCTGCAGGGATGAAATTTAGTGCAGGGACTTTCTGGGCTACCCCTTTGCATGTTTAGGGGGGAGGGCTCCATGGTGCTGCTTCTCCAGATTTTGTATTTCAGGCCCCCATCCCAACTCTGCATCTTCTCAGGTGTGCTGACCCTTCACATGGAGACGAGGCACCTGGTCACGTGAGGACCCAGCGATACCAGGCCTGCAAGTGCTTCGGATTGACAGGACCCTGCGCATTCAGGAGGCAGACGGCGCCAGCTGGCTCACCCGGATGCAGCCTTTACGTCCACAGCCCCCCAAGGCTCCCTGTCGTCCTGGCGCTTGAATGCCCTGGGCCTTCACGAGGCTGCCGCTCGAGTCGGGTGTGGGAATGCTGATGAGGATGGATATCAACAGAGTTTTGTGTAAGAGGAAGCCAGTGGGTTTTGTGCAAGTTTAAAGGAAAAAGGACTTGAATGTACAAAAGTCACCAAAACCCAGGCTCATGTTTTACTGCTTTGTTTTCAGGCCCTGTTGCTGCATCACGTGTTTACACGCGATGTCACTGTCAGACTCACCGACTGCAGCAGATTTGGAGACTTGCAGATCACGGAACCCTAGGAGCTGGATGCTAGACACTACCTGGGGGAGGACCGTGCTTCCCGTGAGACGGATACTTCACTGACAGTGTCCGACGGCAGAAACACTCCTGCACAGCCACGCCGGGCACGGCCACGCCGGGCACGGCCTCCTTTGTCGTTTTCTTTGAGGGAAGCATATTTGCAATAAAACTGACACACAAGAATCTGCTTGTGCTGACCACCCGCAAGTCTCCCTCGTCCGTGAGGCTCTGCCCGGTCCGACTCACGGGGCCACATCTCAGTCTTCCAGGTGTCCCCAGGGAGCCAGGCAGAGGCCTCTCACAGGGAAGGGGAAGCTGGTGGCCTGACCCTAGCTGGCACGCCGGCCACGCCCAGGACGCTGTCCACCGCTGGCTGCGGGGTCCAGCACAGGGGACACTTTCCTGATCACTGCGGGTTATTTGAGGGGTTCGTGGAGACGTTTCTTGTGGACGTCACGAGCTCCTTAGGAAGCTGTAATAAACCCTCGTTTGTGCGTGGCTTCTGCGTGTCACACCTCTCGTGACCCCGCCCGTGCAGCCCCACCACAGAGGGAGGCCCCGCTTTCCATGTGCGCGGATGAGCAGGCCCTGTGGGCAGCAGGTGTGGTGTCTGCTCCCTCCCCCCAAGAGGCCCTTTTCCTCTCCAGTGCACAGCGTCTGCACTGGTCAGGTTCTCCAGAGAACAGAGCCAGAGGACATGTCCACAGGAGTCAGGGACAAGCAACGGTGGAGGCTGACAAGTCCCCAGACCTGCCGGACGAGCCTGCACACTGGAGGCCACCAGGCAGGAGGAGTTCGTCTACACAGGAAAAGGCTGGCCCTTTTGTTCCTTCAGGTCTTCAACTGATTGCACGAGGCCCACTATGTTGGGAGGCAGCCTGTTTGCTCCGTCTGCAGATTTACATGCTAATCTCATCCAAAGCACCTTCACAGACACACCCAGAAGGATGTTTCATCAAATATCTCGGCATTCGTGGCCCCATCAAGCAGACAAATAAAATCACCCATCTCAGCATCTTAGAACTCTGTCCTTTCTCCTCACAGCAAAGTTGTTTCTGAACAACATGCTCATCATGGGGCCTGATGACTGGGCCCCTCCAGGAATGGCCAGGAGCCCACAGGGTGCCTGGCGTCCTGCTGATGACACTTCAGACTCTCGCTGGCTGGTCACAAGCACCCACAGTGAGCGTCCTGCCTCCCTGCTGCAGGGAAGAAAGGGGACGTCTGTGAGAGGCGAGGGTTGCAGTGGCCACTGTACCGGCATCTGGTCAGGGTCGGCTCCAGCGACTGGGTGCCCCCTCCACTGCTGGACACGCACCTGGGCAGGTGCCGGCTCCGGGGGTGGGAAGGGCTGGAGGGCATGCAGCCAGGTAGGGCCGGGGCTCAGGGCTGCTGAGAAGGCTGGTTTCCCCAGAGAGAAAGGCTGGAGCAGCTCCACAGAGAAGAGGCAGAACTGATGAGCCAAGAGGCGAGGCAACAGATGGACCGAGGCTCCTGGTTCGGCCCCGCCCTGGCTGTCCTCCCGCCCTCTCCGACTGCATGGCTCCTTCAAGTAAGTTCCTGTTTCTGCTTCAACTCGCCGGTGGGAGCTCTGCTCTAGACCAGCAAATAGACAGTGATGGAAAGACCCCCGCCCGCCTTGCTGGCGCTCCCCGAGGCGGGTCGTTGCCGCCCTCGGCGAGCTGGGTTTCCACGTGCCTAAGCTCCGACAGCTGAGCTCCACGCCAGGCTGTGGGCCCCGCCCCCTCCCCGAGGGGAGGCACTCGGGGACTGGTCCTCTCCTTTTCTGTCACCGCACAAATCATGCTGAGGCTGTTTACTCGCATCTCTGAGCCTGCAGGAGCAGAAGCCCAGTGCACATCCCGGGAGGGCTGCGTTTGCACCCAGAGCAGCCCCGCGCCTGTCTGCGGTCCCACACGGGCGTCAGCTTCGTCTTACGGGGAGGAGCAGGCTCAGGACACAATTTCCTCATCCCCTCCCTGTGGAATGTTCCAGGGCTGGATTTTCCAAAG
>NC_045710.1:322990-378152 GCF_009834535.1 Camelus ferus | reverse complement strand
TCGGAGAAGACACGCGAAGGGCTCCTAGGTGATACCGGGTGCTGCAGACAGAAGACGGAACATCCCCACTCTCAGAATTCCGGAACATGGCTGACTGTGTGGGGGAAGTTTGGTGCTGCCGTCCACGCAGATGACTGGTGTCACAGGTGTTCCCTGGCAGGGGGAAGTCGGCAAATTACCTTCCAAGTCCAGGGGGAGGCACTAGATACTACCTGCATTTCCAGCCCAACCCCCGCCTTTCCCCGTCAGCCCGCACAGGCAGACACTTGGGGAATACACGCGAAGGGCTCCTAGGAGATCCCGGGTGCTGCAGACAGAAGACGGAACCTCCCCACTCTCAGAATTCCGGAACACGGCTGACTGTGTGGGGGAGGTTTGGGGCCGCCGTCCACGCAGCTGACTGGTGTCACAGGTGTTCCCTGGCAGGGGGAAGTCCGCTAATTACCTCTCAAGTCCAGGGGGAGGTACTAGATACTACCTGCATTCCAGCCCAACCCCCGACTTTCCCCGGCAGCCCGCAGAGTTAGACACTCGGGGAAGACACGCGAAGGTCTCCTAGGAGATCCCGTGTGCTGCAGACAGAAAACGGAACCTCCCCACTCTCAGAATTCCGGAACACGGCTGACTGTGTGGGGGAGGTTAGGGGCCGCCTTCCACGTAGCTGAGTGGTGTCAAAATTATTCCCTGGCAGGGGGAAACTCCTCTAATTACCTACCAAGTCAAGGGGGAGGCACTAGATTCTACCTGCATTTCCAGCCCAAACCCCGCCTTTCCCCGACAGCCCGCACATGCAGACAGTAGGGGAATACACGCGAAGTGCTCCTAGGAGATCCCGGGTGCTGCAGACAGAAGACGGAACCTCCCCACACTCCCAATTCCGGAACACGGGTGACTGTGTGGGGAAGGTTTGGGGCCGCCCTCCAATCAGCTAAATGGTGTCAAAGGTGTTCCCTGGCATGGGGAAATCCGCTAATTGCCTACCCTTTCCATTGTGAGGCACTACATGCTACCTGCATTTCCAGGCCAAACCCCGCCTTTCCCCGGCAGCCCGAACATGCATACACTCGGGGAAGACACGTGAATGCTCCTAGGAGATCTCGGGTGCTGCAGACAAAAGACGGAACCTCCCCACTCTCAGAATTCCGGAACAAGGCTGACTTTGTGGGGGAGGTTTTGGGCCAACGTCCACGCAGCTGACTGCTGTCACAGGTGTTCCCTGGCATGGGGAAGTCCGCTAATTGCCTACCCTGTCCAGGGGGAGGCACTAGATTCTACCTGCATTCCCAGCACAACCCCCGCCTTTCCCCGGCAGCTCGCAATGTGAGACACTCGGGGAAGACACGCGAAATGCTCCTAGGAGTTCCCGGTTCCTGCAGACAGAAGACGGAACCTCCCCACTCTCAGAATTCCGGAACACGGCTGACTTTGTGGGGGAGGTTTGGGGCCGCCGTCCACGCAGCTGACTGGTGTCACAGGTGTTCCCTGTCATGGGGAAGTCCACTAATTGCCTACCCAGTCCAGGGGGAGGCACTAGATGCTACCTGCATTCCCAGCACAACCCCCGCCTTTCCCCGGCAGCCCGCAATGGGAGACAATCGGGGAAGACACGCGAAGGGCTCCTAGGAGATCCTGGGTGCTGCAGACAGAAGACGGAACCTCCCCACAATCACAATTCCGGAACATGGCTGACTGTGTGGGGGAGGTTAGGGGCCGCCCTCCACGTAGCTTAGTGGTGTCAAAATTATTCCCTGGCAGGGGGAAGTACGCTAATTACCTACCAAGTCAAGGGGGAGGCACTAGATACTACCTGCATTTCCAGCCCAAACCCCGCCTTTCCCCGGCAGCCCGCACATGGAGACACTCGGGCAAGACACGCGAAGGGCTCCTAGGCGATCCCGTGTGCTGCAGACAGATGACGGAACTTCCCCACACTCACAATACCGGAACACGGCTGACTGTGTGGGGGAGGTTCGGGGCTGCCCACCACGCAGTTAAGTGGTGTCAAAGGTGTTCCCTGGCATGGGGAAATCCGCTAATTCCCTACCCTTTCCAGGGGGAGGCACTACATGCTACCTGCATTTCCAGGCCAAACCCCGCCTTTCCCCGGCAACCCGCACATGCATACAATCGGGGAAGACACGCGAAGGGCTCCTAGGTGATCCCGGGTGCTGCAGACAGAAGACGGAACATCCCCACTCTCAGAATTCCGGAACATGGCTGACTGTGTGGGGGAAGTTTGGTGCTGCCGTCCACGCAGATGACTGGTGTCACAGGTGTTCCCTGGCAGGGGGAAGTCGGCAAGTTACCTTCCAAGTCCAGGGGGAGGCACTAGATACTACCTGCATTTCCAGCCCAACCCCCGCCTTTCCCCGTCAGCCCGCACAGGCAGACACTCGGGGAAGACACGCGAATGTCTCCTAGGAGATCCCGGGTGCTGCAGACAGAAGACGGAACCTCCCCACACTCACAATTCCAGAACATGGCTGACTGTGTGGGGGAGGTTCGGGGCCGTCATCCACGCAGCTAAGTGGTGTCAAAGGTGTTCCCTGGCAGGGGGAAGTCCGCTAATTACCTACCAAGTCAAGGGGGAGGCACGAGATACTACCTGCATTTCCAGCATAAACCCCGACTTTCCCCGGCAGCCCGCACATGCAGACACTCGGGGAAGACACGCGAAGTGCTCCTAGGAGATCCCGGGTGCTGCAGAAAGAAGACGGAACCTCCCCACACTCACAATTCCGGAACACGCCTGACTGTGTGGGGGAGGTTCGGGGCTGCCCCCCACGCAGTTAAGTGGTGTCAAAGTGTTCCCTGGCATGGGGAAATCCGTTAATTGCCTACCCATTCCAGGGGGAGGCACTACATGCTACCTGCATTTCCAGGCCAAACCCCGCCTTTCCCCGGCAGCCCGCACATGCATACACTCGGGGAAGACAGGCGAAATGCTCCTAGGAGATCTCGGGTGCTGCAGACAGAAGACGGATCCTCCCCACTCTCAGAATTCCGGAACACGGCTGACTGGGTGGGGGAAGTTCGGGGCCGCCAACCACGCAGCTAAGTGGTGTCAAAGGTGTTCCCTGGCACGGGGAAGTCCGCTAATTGCCTACCCTGTCCAGGGGGAGGCACTAGATGCTACTTGCATTTCCAGCCCAACCCCCGCTTTCCCCGGCAGCCCGCAATGGGAGACACTCCGGGAAGACACTCGAAGGTCTCCTAGGAGATCCCGGGTGCTGCAGACAGAAAACGGAACCTCCCCACACTCACAATTTCGGAACACGGCTGACTGTGTGTGGGAGGTTTGGGGCCGCCCTACACGCAGGTGAGTGGTGTCAAAGGTGTTCCCTGGCATGGGGAAGTCCGCTAATTACCTCCCAAGTCCAGGGGGAGGCACTAAATGCGATGTGCATTTATAGCCCAACCCCCGCCTTTCCCCGGCCGCCCGCACATACAGACACTCGGGGAAGACACGCGAAGGGCTCCTAGGTGATCCCGGGTGCTGCAGACAGAAGACGGAACATCCCCACTCTCAGAATTCCGGAACATGGCTGACTGTTTGGGGGAAGTTTGGTGCTGCCATCCACGCAGATGACTGGTGTCACAGGTGTTCCCTGGCAGGGGGAAGTCGGCAAATTACCTTCCAAGTCCAGGGGGAGGCACTAGATACTACCTGCATTTCCAGCCCAACCCCCGCCTTTCCCCGTCAGCCCGCACAGGCAGACACTCGGGGAATACACGCGAAGGGCTCCTAGGAGATCCCGGGTGCTGCAGACAGAAGACGGAACCTCCCCACTCTCAGAATTCCGGAACACGGCTGACTGTGTGGGGGAGGTTTGGGGCCGGCGTCCACGCAGCTGACTGGTGTCACAGGTGTTCCCTGGCAGGGGGAAGTCCGCTAATTACCTCTCAAGTCCAGGGGGAGGTACTAGATACTACCTGCATTTCCAGCCCAACCCCCGACTTTCCCCGGCAGCCCGCAGAGTTAGACACTCGGGGAAGACACGCGAAGGTCTCCTAGGAGATCCCGGGTGCTGCAGACAGAAAACGGAACCTCCCCACTCTCAGAATTCCGGAACACGGCTGACTGTGTGGGAGAGTTTAGGGGCCGCCTTCCACGTAGCTGAGTGGTGTCAAAATTATTCCCTGGCAGGGGGAACTCCTCTAATTACCTACCAAGTCAAGGGGGAGGCACTAGATTCTACCTGCATTTCCAGCCCAAACCCCGCCTTTCCCCGACAGCCCGCACATGCAGACAGTAGGGGAATACACGCGAAGTGCTCCTAGGAGATCCCGGGTGCTGCAGACAGAAGACGGAACCTCCCCACACTCCCAATTCCGGAACACGGCTGACTGTGTGGGGAAGGTTTGGGGCCGCCCTCCAATCAGCTAAATGGTGTCAAAGGTGTTCCCTGGCTTGGGGAAATCCGCTAATTGCCTACCCTTTCCATTGTGAGGCACTACATGCTACCTGCATTTCCAGGCCAAACCCCGCGTTTCCCCGGCAGCCCGAACATGCATACACTCGGGGAAGACACGTGAAATGCTCCTAGGAGATCTCGGGTGCTGCAGACAAAAGACAGAACCTCCCCACTCTCAGAATACCGGAACAAGGCTGACTTTTTGGGGGAGGTTTTGGGCCGCCGTCCACGCAGCTGACTGCTGTCACAGGTGTTCCCTGGCATGGGGAAGTCCGCTAATTGCCTACCCTTTCCAGGGGGAGGCACTAGATTATACCTGCATTCCCAGCAAAACCCCCGCCTTTCCCCGGCAGCCCGCAATGGGAGACACTCGGGGAAGACACGGGAAATGCTCCTAGGAGTTCCCGGTTCCTGCAGACAGAAGACGGAACCTCCCCACTCTCAGAATTCCGGAACACGGCTGACTTTGTGGGGGAGGTTTGGGGCCGCCGTCCACGCAGCTGACTGGTGTCACAGGTGTTCCCTGGCATGGGGAAGTCAGCTAATTACCTCCCAAGTTCAGGGGGAGGCACTAAATGCGACCTGCATTTATAGCCCAACCCCCGCCTTTCCCCGGCCGCCCGCACATGCAGACACTCGGGGAAGACACGCGAAGGGCTCCTAGGAGATCCTGGGTGCTGCAGACAGAAGACGGAACCTCCCCACAATCACAATTCCGGAACATGGCTGACTGTGTGGGGGAGGTTAGGGGCCGCCCTCCACGTAGCTTAGTGGTGTCAAAATTATTCCCTGGCAGGGGGAAGTACGCTAATTACCTACCAAGTCAAGGGGGAGGCACTAGATACTACCTGCATTTCCAGCCCAAACCCCGCCTTTCCCCGGCAGCCCGCACATGGAGACACTCGGGCAAGACACGCGAAGGGCTCCTAGGCGATCCCGTGTGCTGCAGACAGATGACGGAACTTCCCCACACTCACAATACCGGAACACGGCTGACTGTGTGGGGGAGGTTCGGGGCTGCCCACCACGCAGTTAAGTGGTGTCAAAGGTGTTCCCTGGCATGGGGAAATCCGCTAATTCCCTACCCTTTCCAGGGGGAGGCACTACATGCTACCTGCATTTCCAGGCCAAACCCCGCCTTTCCCCGGCAACCCGCACATGCATACACTCGGGGAAAACAGGCGAAATGCTCCTAGGAGATCTCGGGTGCTGCAGACAGAAGACGGAACCTCCCCACTCTCAGAATTCCGGAACACGGCTGACTGTGTGGGGGAGGTTCGGGGCCGCCAACCACGCAGCTAAGTGGTGTCAAAGGTGTTCCCTGGCACGGGGAAGTCCGCTAATTGCCTACCCTGTCCAGGGGGAGGCACTAGATGCTACTTGCATTTCCAGCCCAACCCCCGCTTTCCCCGGCAGCCCGCAATGGGAGACACTCGGGGAAGACACTCGAAGGGCTCCTAGGAGATCCACGGTGCTGCAGACAGAAAACGGAACCTCCCCACACTCACAATTTCGGAACACGGCTTACTGTGTTTGGGAGGTTTGGGGCCGCCCTCCACGCAGGTGAGTGGTGTCAAAGGTGTTCCCTGGCATGGGGAAGTCCGCTAATTACCTCCCAAGTCCAGAGGGAGGCACTAAATGCGACCTGAATTTATAGCCCAACCCCCGCCTTTCCCCGGCCGCCCGCACATGCAGACACTCGGGGAAGACACGCGAAGGGCTCCTAGGTGATCCCGGGTGCTGCAGACAGAAGACGGAACATCCCCACTCTCAGAATTCCGGAACATGGCTGACTGTGTGGGGGAAGTTTGGTGCTGCCGTCCACGCAGATGACTGGTGTCACAGGTGTTCCCTGGCAGGGGGAAGTCGGCAAATTACCTTCCAAGTCCAGGGGGAGGCACTAGATACTACCTGCATTTCCAGCCCAACCCCCGCCTTTCCCCGTCAGCCCGCACAGGCAGACACTCGGGGAATACACGCGAAGGGCTCCTAGGAGATCCCGGGTTCTGCAGACAGAAGACGGAACCTCCCCACTCTCAGAATTCCGGAACACGGCTGACTGTGTGGGGGAGGTTTGGGGCCGCCGTCCACGCAGCTGACTGGTGTCACAGGTGTTCCCTGGCAGGGGGAAGTCCGCTAATTACCTCTCAAGTCCAGGGGGAGGTACTAGATACTACCTGCATTTCCAGCCCAACCCCCGACTTTCCCCGGCAGCCCGCAGAGTTAGACACTCGGGGAAGACACGCGAATGTCTCCTAGGAGATCCCGGGTGCTGCAGACAGAAAACGGAACCTCCCCACTCTCAGAATTCCGGAACACGGCTGACTGTGTGGGGGAGGTTAGGGGCCGCATTCCACGTAGCTGAGTGGTGTCAAAATTATTCCCTGGCAGGGGGAACTCCTCTAATTACCTACCAAGTCAAGGGGGAGGCACTAGATTCTACCTGCATTTCCAGCCCAAACCCCGCCTTTCCCCGACAGCCCGCACATGCAGACAGTAGGGGAATACACGCGAAGTGCTCCTAGGAGATCCCGGGTGCTGCAGACAGAAGACGGAACCTCCCCACACTCCCAATTCCGGAACACGGCTGACTGTGTGGGGAAGGTTTGGGGCCGCCCTCCAATCAGCTAAATGGTGTCAAAGGTGTTCCCTGGCATGGGGAAATCCGCTAATTGCCTACCCTTTCCATTGTGAGGCACTACATGCTACCTGCATTTCCAGGCCAAACCCCGCCTTTCCCCGGCAGCCCGAACATGCATACACTCGGGGAAGACACGTGAAATGCTCCTAGGAGATCTCGGGTGCTGCAGACAAAAGACGGAACCTCCCCACTCTCAGAATTCCGGAACAAGGCTGACTTTGTGGGGGAGGTTTTGGGCCGCCGTCCACGCAGCTGACTGCTGTCACAGGTGTTCCCTGGCATGGGGAAGTCCGCTAATTGCCTACCCTGTCCAGGGGGAGGCACTAGATTCTACCTGCATTCCCAGCACAACCCCCGCCTTTCCCCGGCAGCCCGCAATGGGAGACACTCGGGAAGACACGCGAAATGCTCCTAGGAGTTCCCGGTTCCTGCAGACAGAAGACGGAACCTCCCCACTCTCAGAATTCCGGAACACGGCTGACTTTGTGGGGGAGGTTTGGGGCCGCCGTCCACGCAGCTGACTGGTGTCACAGGTGTTCCCTGTCATGGGGAAGTCCACTAATTGCCTACCCAGTCCAGGGGGAGGCACTAGATGCTACCTGCATTCCCAGCACAACCCCCGCCTTTCCCCGGCAGCCCGCAATGGGTGACAATCGGGGAAGACACGCGAAGGGCTCCTAGGAGATCCTGGGTGCTGCAGACAGAAGACGGAACCTCCCCACAATCACAATTCCGGAACATGGCTGACTGTGTGGGGGAGGTTAGGGGCCGCCCTCCACGTAGCTTTGTGGTGTCAAAATTATTCCCTGGCAGGGGGAAGTACGCTAATTACCTACCAAGTCAAGGGGGAGGCACTAGATACTACCTGCATTTCCAGCCCAAACCCCGCCTTTCCCCGGCAGCCCGCACATGGAGACACTCGGGCAAGACACGCGAAGGGCTCCTAGGCGATCCCGTGTGCTGCAGACAGATGAAGGAACTTCCCCACACTCACAATACCGGAACACGGCTGACTGTGTGGGGGAGGTTCGGGGCTGCCCACCACGCAGTTAAGTGGTGTCAAAGGTGTTCCCTGGCATGGGGAAATCCGCTAATTCCCTACCCTTTCCAGGGGGAGGCACTACATGCTACCTGCATTTCCAGGCCAAACCCCGCCTTTCCCCGGCAACCCGCACATGCATACAATCGGGGAAGACACCTGAAGGGCTCCTAGGTGATCCCGGGTGCTGCAGACAGAAGACGGAACATCCCCACTCTCAGAATTCCGGAACATGGCTGACTGTGTGGGGGAAGTTTGGTGCTGCCGTCCACGCAGATGACTGGTGTCACAGGTGTTCCCTGGCAGGGGGAAGTCGGCAAGTTACCTTCCAAGTCCAGGGGGAGGCACTAGATACTACCTGCATTTCCAGCCCAACCCCCGCCTTTCCCCGTCAGCCCGCACAGGCAGACACTCGGGGAATACACGCGAAGGGCTCCTAGGAGATCCCGGGTGCTGCAGACAGAAGACGGAACCTCCCCACTCTCAGAATTCCGGAACACGGCTGACTGTGTGGGGGAGGTTTGGGGCCGCCGTCCACGTAGCTGACTGGTGTCACAGGTGTTCCCTGGCAGGGGGAAGTCCGCTAATTACCTCCCAAGTCCAGGGGGAGGCACTAGATACTACCTGCATTTCCAGCCCAACCCCCGACTTTCCCCGGCAGCCCGCAGAGTTAGACACTCGGGGAAGACACGCGAATGTCTCCTAGGAGATCCCGGGTGCTGCAGACAGAAGACGGAACCTCCCCACACTCACAATTCCAGAACATGGCTGACTGTGTGGGGGAGGTTCGGGGCCGTCATCCACGCAGCTAAGTGGTGTCAAAGGTGTTCCCTGGCAGGGGGAAGTCCGCTAATTACCTACCAAGTCAAGGGGGAGGCACGAGATACTACCTGCATTTCCAGCATAAACCCCGACTTTCCCCGGCAGCCCGCACATGCAGACACTCGGGGAAGACACGCGAAGTGCTCCTAGGAGATCCCGGGTGCTGCAGAAAGAAGACGGAACCTCCCCACACTCACAATTCCGGAACACGGCTGACTGTGTGGGGGAGGTTCGGGGCTGCCCCCCACGCAGTTAAGTGGTGTCAAAGGTGTTCCCTGGCATGGGGAAATCCGTTAATTGCCTACCCATTCCAGGGGGAGGCACTACATGCTACCTGCATTTCCAGGCCAAACCCCGCCTTTCCCCGGCAGCCCGCACATGCATACACTCGGGGAAGACAGGCGAAATGCTCCTAGGAGATCTCGGGTGCTGCAGACAGAAGACGGATCCTCCCCACTCTCAGAATTCCGGAACACGGCTGACTGGGTGGGGGAATTTCGGGGCCGCCAACCACGCAGCTAAGTGGTGTCAAAGGTGTTCCCTGGCACGGGGAAGTCCGCTAATTGCCTACCCTGTCCAGGGGGAGGCACTAGATGCTACTTGCATTTCCAGCCCAACCCCTGCTTTCCCCGGCAGCCCGCAATGGGAGACACTCCGGGAAGACACTCGAAGGTCTCCTAGGAGATCCCGGGTGCTGCAGACAGAAAACGGAACCTCCCCACACTCACAATTTCGGAACACGGCTGACTGTGTGTGGGAGGTTTGGGTCCGCCCTCCACGCAGGTGAGTGGTGTCAAAGGTGTTCCCTGGCATGGGGAAGTCCGCTAATTACCTCCCAAGTCCAGGGGGAGGCACTAAATGCGATGTGCATTTATAGCCCAACCCCCGCCTTTCCCCGGCCGCCCGCACATGCAGACACTCGGGGAAGACACGCGAAGGGCTCCTAGGTGATCCCGGGTGCTGCAGACAGAAGACGGAACATCCCCACTCTCAGAATTCCGGAACATGGCTGACTGTTTGGGGGAAGTTTGGTGCTGCCGTCCACGCAGATGACTGGTGTCACAGGTGTTCCCTGGTAGGGGGAAGTCGGCAAATTACCTTCCAAGTCCAGGGGGAGGCACTAGATACTACCTGCATTTCCAGCCCAACCCCCGCCTTTCCCCGTCAGCCCGCACAGGCAGACACTCGGGGAATACACGCGAAGGGCTCCTAGGAGATCCCGGGTGCTGCAGACAGAAGACGGAACCTCCCCACTCTCAGAATTCCGGAACACGGCTGACTGTGTGGGGGAGGTTTGGGGCCGCCGTCCACGCAGCTGACTGGTGTCACAGGTGTTCCCTGGCAGGGGGAAGTCCGCTAATTACCTCTCAAGTCCAGGGGGAGGTACTAGATACTACCTGCATTTCCAGCCCAACCCCCGACTTTCCCCGGCAGCCCCAGAGTTAGACACTCGGGGAAGACACGCGAAGGTCTCCTAGGAGATCCCGGGTGCTGCAGACAGAAAACGGAACCTCTCCACTCTCAGAATTCCGGAACACGGCTGACTGTGTGGGGGAGTTTAGGGGCCGCCTTCCACGTAGCTGAGTGGTGTCAAAATTATTCCCTGGCAGGGGGAACTCCTCTAATTACCTACCAAGTCAAGGGGGAGGCACTAGATTCTACCTGCATTTCCAGCCCAAACCCCGCCTTTCCCCGACAGCCCGCACATGCAGACAGTAGGGGAATACACGCGAAGTGCTCCTAGGAGATCCCGGGTGCTGCAGACAGAAGACGGAACCTCCCCACACTCCCAATTCCGGAACACGGCTGACTGTGTGGGGAAGGTTTGGGGCCGCCCTCCAATCAGCTAAATGGTGTCAAAGGTGTTCCCTGGCATGGGGAAATCCGCTAATTGCCTACCCTATCCATTGTGAGGCACTACATGCTACCTGCATTTCCAGGCCAAACCCCGCCTTTCCCCGGCAGCCCGAACATGCATACACTCGGGGAAGACACGTGAAATGCTCCTAGGAGATCTCGGGTGCTGCAGACAAAAGACGGAACCTCCCCACTCTCAGAATACCGGAACAAGGCTGACTTTGTGGGGGAGGTTTTGGGCCGCCGTCCACGCAGCTGACTGCTGTCACAGGTGTTCCCTGGCATGGGGAAGTCCGCTAATTGCCTACCCTGTCCAGGGGGATGCACTAGATTCTACCTGCATTCCCAGCACAACCCCCGCCTTTCCCCGGCAGCCCGCAATGGGAGACACTCGGGGAAGACACGCGAAATGCTCCTAGGAGTTCCCGGTTCCTGCAGACAGAAGACGGAACCTCCCCACTCTCAGAATTCCGGAACACGGCTGACTTTGTGGGGGAGGTTTGGGGCCGCCGTCCACGCAGCTGACTGCTGTCACAGGTGTTCCCTGGCATGGGGAAGTCCGCTAATTGCCTACCCTGTCCAGGGGGAGGCACTAGATTCTACCTGCATTCCCAGCACAACCCCCGCCTTTCCCCGGCAGCCCGCAATGGGAGACAATCGGGGAAGACACGCGAAATGCTCCTAGGAGATCCCGGGTGCTGCAGACAGAAGACGGATCCTCCCCACTCTCAGAATTCCGGAACACGGCTGGCTTTGTGGGGGAGGTTTGGGGCCGCCGTCCACGCAGCTGACTGGTGTCACAGGTGTTCCCTGTCATGGGGAAGTCCGCTAATTGCCTACCCAGGCCATGGGGAGGCACTAGATGGTACCTGCATTCCCAGCACAACCCCCGCATTTCCCCGGCAGCCCGCAATGGGAGACAATCGGGGAAGACACGCGAATGGCTCCTAGGAGATCCCGGGTGCTGCAGACAGAAAACGGAACCTCCCCACACTCACAATTCCGGAACACGGCTGACTGTGTTGGGAAGGTTCGGGTCCGCCCTCCACGCAGCTAAGTGGTGTCAAAGGTGTTCCCTGGCAGGGGGAATTCCGCTAATAACCTACCAAGTCCTGGGGGAGGCACTAGATACTACCTGCATTTCCAGCCAAACCCCCGCATTTCCCCGGATGCCCGCACAGTTAAACACTCGGGAAGACACGCGAAGGGCTCCTAGGAGATCCTGGGTGCTGCAGACAGAAGACGGAACCTCCCCACACTCACAATTCCGGAACATGGCTGAGTGTGTGGGGGAGGTTAGGGGCCGCCCTCCACGTAGCTTAGTGGTGTCAAAATTATTCCCTGGCAGGGGGAAGTCCGCTAATTACCTACCAAGTCAAGGGGGAGGCACTAGATACTACCTGCATTTCCAGCCCAAACCCCGCCTTTCCCCGGCAGCCAGCACAGGTACACACTCGGGCAAGACACGCGAAGGGCTCCTAGGAGATCCCGGGTGCTGCAGACAGAAGAAGGAACTTCCCCACACTCACAATACCGGAACACGGCTGACTGTGTGGGGGAGGTTCGGGGCTGCCCCCCACGCAGTTAAGTGGTGTCAAAGGTGTTCCCTGGCATGGGGAAATCCGCTAATTGCCTACCCTTTCCAGGGTGAGGCACTTCATGCTACCTGCATTTCCAGGCCAAACCCCGCCTTTCCCCGTCATCCCGCACATACAAACACTCGGGGAAGACACGCGAAATGCTCCTAGGAGATCTCGGGTGCTGCAGAGGGAAGACGGAACATCCTTACTCTCAGAATTCCGGAACACGGCTGACTGTGTGTGGGAGGTTTGGGGCCGCCGTCCACGTAGCTGAGTGGTGTCAAAATTATTCCCTGGCAGGGGGAATTCCGCTAATTACCTACCAAGTCAAGGGGGAGGCACGAGATACTACCTGCATTTCCAGCCCAAACCCCGCCTTTCCCGGAAGCCCGCACATGCAGACACTCGGGGAAGACACGCGAAGTGCTCCTAGGAGATCCCGGGTGCTGCAGACAGAAGACGGAACCTCCCCACACTCACAATTCCGGAACACGGCTAACTGTGTGGGGAAGGTTCGGGGCCGCCCTCGACGCAGCTAAGTGGTGTCAAACGTGTTCCCTGGCATGGGGAAATCCGCTAATTGCCTACCCTTTCCATTGTGAGGCACTACATGCTACCTGCATTTCCAGCCCAAACCCCGCCTTTCCCCGGCAGCACGAATATGCATACACTCGGGGAAGACACGCGAAGTGCTCCTGGAGATCTCGGGTGCTGCAGACAAAAGACGGAACCTCCCCACTCTCAGAATTCCGGAACACGGCTGACTTTGTGGGGGAGGTTTCTGTCCGCCGTCCACGCAGCTGACTGGTTTCACAGGTGTTCCCTGTCAAGGGGAAGTCCGCTAATTGCCTACCCAGTCCAGGGGGAGGCACTAGATGCTACCTGCATTCCCAGCACAACCCCCGCCTTTCCCCGGCAGCCCGCAATGGGAGACAATCGGGGAAGACACGCGAAGGGCTCCTAGGAGATCCCGGGTGCTGCAGACAGAAAACGGAACCTCCCCACACTCACAATACCGGAACACGGCTGACTGTGTGGGGAAGGTTCGGGGCTGCCCCCCACGCAGTTAAGTGGTGTCAAAGGTGTTCCCTGGCATGGGGAAATCCGCTAATTGCCTACCCTTTCCAGGGGGAGGCACTTCAAGCTACCTGCATTTCCAGGCCAAACCCCGCCTTTCCCCGGCATCCCGCACATACAAACACTCGGGGAAGACACGCGAAATGCTCCTAGGAGATCTCGGGTGCTGCAGAGAGCAGACGGAACATCCTCACTCTCAGAATTCTGGAACACGGCTGACTGTGTGTGGGAGGTTTGGGGCCGCCGTCCACGCAGCTGACTGGTGTCACAGGTGTTCCCTGGGAGGGGGAAGTCCGCTAATTACATCCCAAGTCCAGGGGGAGGCACTAGATTCTACATGCATTTCCAGCCCAACCCCCGCCTTTCCCCGGAAGCCCGCACAGGTAGACACTCGGTGAAGACACGCGAAGGGCTCCTAGGAGATCCCGGGTGCTGCAGACAGAAGACGGAACCTCCCCACACTCACAATTCCGGAACATGGCTGACTGAGTGGGGAAGGTTAGGGGCCGCCATCCACGTAGCTGAGTGGTGTCAAAATTATTCCCTGGCAGGGTGAAGTCCGCTAATTACCTACCAAGTCAAGGGGGAGGCACGAGATACTACCTGCATTTCCAGCCCAAACCCCGCTTTTCCCCGGTAGCCCGCACATGCAGACACTCGGGGAAGACACGCGAAATGCTCCTAGGAAATCTCGGGTGCTGCAGACAGAAGACGGAACATCCTCACTCTCAGAATTCCGGAACACGGCTGACTGTGTGTGGGAGGTTTGTTGCCGCCGTCCACGCAGCTGACTGTTGTCACAGGTGTTCCCTGGCAGGGGGAAGTCCGCTAATTACCTCCCAAGTCCAGGGGGAGGCACTAGATACTACCTGCATTTCCAGCTCAACCCCCGCCTTTCCCCGGAATCCCGCACAGATAGACACTCGGTGAAGACACGCGAAGGGCTCCTAGGAGATCCCGGGTGCTGCAGACAGAAGACGGAACCTCCCCACACTCACAATTCCGGAACATGGCTGATTGTGTGGGGGAGGTTAGGGGCCGCCATCCACGTAGCTGAGTGGTGTCAAAATTATTCCCTGGCAGGGGGAAGTCCGCTTATTACCTACCAAGTCAAGGGGGAGGCACGAGATACTACCTGCATTTCCAGCCCAAACCCCGCCTTTCCTCGGCAGCCCGCACATGCAGACACTAGGGGAAGACACGCGAAGTGCTCCTAGGAGATCCCGGGTGCTGCAGACCAAAGACCGATCCTCCCCACACTCACAATTCCGGAACACGGCTGACTGTGTGGGGAAGTTTCGGGGCCGCCCTCCACGCAGCTAAGTGGTGTCAAACGTGTTCCCTGGCATGGGGAAATCCGCTAATTGCCTACCCTGTCCAGGGGGAGGCACTAGATGCTACCTGCATTCCCAGCACAAATCCGGCCTTTCCCCGGCAGCCCTCAATGGGAGACACTCGGGGAAGACACGCGAAATGCTCCTAGGAGATCCCGGGTGCTGCAGACAGAAGACGGAACCTCCCCACTCTCAGAATTCCGGAACACGGCTGACTTTGTGGGGGAGGTTTGGGGCCGCCGTCCACGAAGCTGACTGGTGTCACAGGTGTTCCCTGTCATGGGGAAGTCCGCTAATTGCCTACCCAGTCCAGGGGGAGGCACTAGATGCTACCTGCATTCCCAGCACAACCCCCGCCTTTCCCCGGCAGCCCGCAATGGGAGACAATCGGGGAAGACACGCTAAGGGGTCCTAGGAGATCCCGGGTGCTGCAGACAGAAAACGGAACCTCCCCACACTCACAATTCCGGAACACGGCTGACTGTGTGGGGAAGGTTCGGGTCCGACCTCCAAGCAGCTAAGTGGTGTCAAAGGTGTTCCCTGGCAGGGGGAAGTCCGCTAATTACCTCCCAAGTCCAGGGGGAGGCACTAGATACTACCTGCATTTCCAGCCAAACCCCCGCCTTTCCCCGGATGCCCGCACAGTTAGACACTCGGGGAAGACACGCGAAGGGCTCCTAGGAGATCCTGGGTGCTGCAGACAGAAGACGGAACCTCCCCACACTCACAATTCCGGAACATGGCTGACTGTGTGGGGGAGGTTAGGGGCCGCCATCCACGTAGCTGAGTGGTGTCAAAACTATTCCCTGGCAGGGGGAAGTCCGATAATTACCTACCAAGTCAAGGGGGAGGCACGAGATACTACCTGCATTTCCAGCCCAAACCCCGCCTTTCCCCGGCAGCCCGCACATGCAGACACTCGGGGAAGACACGCGAAGTTCTCCTAGGAGATCCCGGGATCTGCAGACAGAAGACGGATCCTCCCCACTCTCAGAATTCCGGAACACGGCTGACTTTGTGGGGGAGGTTTGGGGCCGCCGTCCACGCAGCTGACTGGTCTCAAAAGTGTTCCCTGGCACGGAGAATTCCGCTAATTGCCTACCCTGTCCAGGGGGAGGCACTAGATGCGACCCGCATTTCCAGCCCAACCCCTGCCTTTCCCCGGCAGCCCGCAATGGGAGACAATCGGGGAAGACACGCGAAGGGCTCCTAGGAGATCCCGGGTGCTGCAGACAGAAGACGGAACCTCCTCACTCTCAGATCTCCGGAACACGGCTGACTGAGTGTGGGAGGTTAGGGGCCGCCCTCCACGTAGCTGAGTGTTGTCAAAATTATTCCCTGTCAGGGGGAAGTCCGCTAATTACCTACCAAGTCAAGGGGGAGGCACTAGATACTACCTGCATTTCCAGCCCAAACCCCGCCTTTCCCCGGCAGCCCGCACATGCAGACACTCGGGGAAGACACGCGAAGGGCTCCTAGGAGATCCCGGGTGCTGCAGACAGAAGACGGAACCTCCCCACACTCACAATTCCGGAACACGGCTGACTGTGTGGGGAAGGTTCCGGGGCCGCCCTCGACGCAGCTAAGTGGTTTCAAAGGTGTTCCCTGGCATGGGGAAATCCGCTAATTGCCTACCCTTTCCAGCGGGAGGCACTACATGCTACCTGCATTTCCAGCCCAAACCCCACCTTTCCCCGGCAGCCCTCACATGCATACACTCGGAGAAGACACGGGAAATGCTCCTAGGAGATCTCGGGTGCTGCAGACAGAAGACGGAACCTCCCCACTCTCAGAATTCCGGAACAGGGCTGACTGTGTGGGGGAGGTTCGGGGCCGCCATCCACGCAGCTAAGTGGTGTCAAAGGTGTTCCCTGGCACGGGGAAGTCCGCTAATTGCCTACCCTGTCCAGGGGGAGGCACTAGATGCTACTTGCATTTCCAGCCCAACCCCCGCTTTCCCCGGCAGCCCGGAATGGGAGACACTCGGGGAAGACACGCGAAGGGCTCCTAGGAGATACCGGGTGCTGCAGACAGAAAACGGAACCTCCCCACACTCACAATTTCGGAACACGGCTGACTGTGTGTGGGAGGTTTGGGGCCGCCCTCCACGCAGGTGAGTGGTGTCAAAGGTGTTCCCTTTCATGGGGAATTCCCTAATTACCTCCCAAGTCCAGGGAGAGGCACTAAATGCGACCTGCATTTCCAGCCCAACCCCCACCTTTCCCCGGCAGCCCGCACATGCAGAAACTCGGGGAAGACACGCGAAGGGCTCCTAGGTGATCCCGGGTGCTGCAGACAGAAGACGGAACATCCCCAATCTCAGAATTCCGGAACACGGCTGACTGTGTGTGGGAGGTTTGGGGCCGCCGTCCACGAAGCTGACTGGTGTCACAGGTGTTCCCTGGCATGGGGAATTCGGCAAATTTAATCCCAAATCCAGGGGGAGGCACTAGATACTACCTGCATTTCCAGCCAAATCCCCGCCTTTCCCCGGAAGCCCGCACAGATAGACACTCGGGGAAGACACGCGAAGGGCTCCTAGGAGATCCTGGGTGCTGCAGACAGAAGACGGAACCTCCCCACACTCACAATTCCGGAACATGGCTGACTGTGTGGGGGAGGTTAGGGGCCGCCCTCCACGTAGATGACTGGTGTCAAAATTATTCCCTGGCAGGGGGAATTCCGCAAATTACCTACCAAGTCATGGGGGAGGCACTAGAAACTACCTGCATTTCCAGCCAAAACCCCACCTTTCCCCGGCAGCCCGCACATGCAGACACTCGGGGAAGACACGCGAAGTGCTCCTAGGAGATCCCGGGTTCTGCAGACAGAAGACGGAACCTCCCCACACTCACAATTCCGGAACACGGCTGACTGTGTGGGGAAGGTTCGGGGCCCCCCTCCACGCAGCTAAGTGGTGTCAAAGGTGTTCCCTGGCATGGGGAAATCCGCTAATTACCTACCCTTTCCAGCGGGAGGCACTACATGCTACCTGCATTTCTAGCCCAAACCCCACCTTTCCCCGGCAGCCCGCACATGCATACACTCGGGGAAGACACGCGAAATGCTCCTAGGAGATCTCGGGTGCTGCAGACAGAAGACGGAACCTCCCCACTCTCAGAATTCCGGAACACGGCTGACTGTGTGGGGGAGGTTCGGGGCCGCCATCCACGCAGCTAAGTGGTGTCAAAGGTGTTCCCTGGCACGGGGAAGTCCGCTAATTGCCTACCTTGTCCAGGGGGAGGCACTAGATGCTACTTGCATTTCCAGCCCAACCCCCACTTTCCCCGGCAGCCCGCAATGGGAGACAATCGGGGAAGACACGCGAAGGGCTCCTAGGAGATCCCGGGTGCTGCAGACAGAAGACGGAACCTCCCCACTCTCAGAATTCCGGAACACGGCTGACTGTGTGGGGGAGGTTTGGGGCCGCCGTCCACGCAGCTGACTGGTGTCACAGGTGTTCCCTGGCAGGGGGAATTCGGCAAATTACCTCCCAAGTCCAGGGGGAGGCACTAGATACTACCTGCATTTCCAGCCCAACCCCCGCATTTCCCCGGCAGCCCGCAGAGGTAGACACTCGGGGAAGACACGCGAATGGCTCCTAGGAGATCCCGGGTGCTGCAGACAAAAGACGGAACCTCCCCACACTCACAATTCCAGAACATGGCTGACTGTGTGGGGGAGGTTCGGGGCCGCCCTCCACGCAGCTATGTGGTGTAAAAGGTGTTCCCTGGCAAGGGAAATCCGCTAATTGCCTACCCTTTCCAGCGGGAGGCACTACATGCTACCTGCATTTCCAGCCCAAACCCCGCCTTTCCCCGGCAGCCCGCACATGCATACACTCGGGGAAGACACGCGAAATGCTCCTAGGAGATCTCGGGTGCTGCAGACAGAAGACGGAACCTCCCCACTCTCAGAAATCCGGAACACGGCTGACTGTGTGGGGGAGGTTCGGGGCCGCCCTCCACGCAACTAAGTGGTGTCAAAGGTGTTCCCTGGCACGGGGAATTCCGCTAATTGCGTACCCTGTCCAGGGGGAGGCACTAGATGCTACTTGCATTTCCAGCCCAACCCCCGCTTTCCCCGGCAGCCCGCACAGGTACACACTCGGGCAAGACACGCGAAGGGCTCCTAGGAGATCCCGTGTGCTGCAGACAGAAGACGGAACTTCCCCACACTCACAATACCGGAACACGGCTGACTGTGTTGGGGAGGTTCGGGGCTGCCCCCCACGCAGTTAAGTGGTGTCAAAGGTGTTCCCTGGCATGGGGAAATCCGCTAATTGCCTACCCTTTCCAGGGGGAGGCACTTCAAGCTACCTGCATTTCCAGGCCAAACCCCGCCTTTCCCCGGCATCCCGCACATACAAACACTCGGGGAAGACACGCGAAATGCTCCTAGGAGATCTCGGGTGCTGCAGAGGGAAGACGGAACATCCTCACTCTCAGAATTCCGGAACACGGCTGACTGTGTGTGGGAGGTTTGGGGCCGCCGTCCACGTAGCTGAGTGGTGTCAAAATTATTCCCTGGCAGGGGGAATTCCGCTAATTACCTACCAAGTCAAGGGGGAGGCACGAGATACTACCTGCATTTCCAGCCCAAACCCCGCCTTTCCCGGAAGCCCGCACATGCAGACACTCGGGGAAGACACGCGAAGTGCTCCTAGGAGATCCCGGGTGCTGCAGACAGAAGACGGATCCTCCCCACACTCACAATTCCGGAACACGGCTAACTGTGTGGGGAAGGTTCGGGGCCGCCCTCCACGCAGCTAAGTGGTGTCAAACGTGTTCCCTGGCATGGGGAAATCCGCTAATTGCCTACCTTTTCCATTGTGAGGCACTACATGCTACCTGCATTTCCAGCCCAAACCCCGCATTTCCCCGGCAGCACGAATATGCATACACTCGGGGAAGACACGCGAAGTGCTCCTGGAGATCTCGGGTGCTGCAGACAAAAGACGGAACCTCCCCACACTCACAATTCCGGAACACGGCTGACTGTGTGGGGAAGGTTCGGGTCCGACCTCCACGCAGCTAAGTGGTTTGAAAGGTGTTCCCTGGCAGGGGGAAGTCCGCTAATTACCTCCCAAGTCCAGGGGGAGGCACTAGATACTACCTGCATTTCCAGCCCAAACCCCGCCTTTCCCCGGCAGCCCGCACAGGTACACACTCGGGCAAGACACGCGAAGGGCTCCTAGGAGATCCCGTGTGCTGCAGACAGAAGACGGAACTTCCCCACACTCACAATACCGGAACACGGCTGACTGTGTGGGGGAGGTTCGGGGCTGCCCCCCACGCAGTTAAGTGGTGTCAAAGGTGTTCCCTGGCATGGGGAAATCCGCTAATTGCCTACCCTTTCCAGGGGGAGGCACTTCAAGCTACCTGCATTTCCAGGCCAAACCCCGCCTTTCCCCGGCATCCCGCACATACAAACACTCGGGGAAGACACGCGAAATGCTCCTAGGAGATCTCGGGTGCTGCAGAGAGCAGACGGAACATCCTCACTCTCAGAATTCTGGAACACGGCTGACTGTGTGTGGGAGGTTTGGGGCCGCCGTCCACGCAGCTGACTGGTATCACAGGTGTTCCCTGGCAGGGGGAAGTCCGCTAATTACATCCCAAGTCCAGGGGGAGGCACTAGATTCTACCTGCATTTCCAGCCCAACCCCCGCCTTTCCCCGGAAGCCCGCACAGGTAGACACTCGGTGAAGACACGCGAAGGGCTCCTAGGAGATCCCGGGTGCTGCAGACAGAAGACGGAACCTCCCCACATTCACAATTCCGGAACATGGCTGACTGTGTGGGGAAGGTTAGGGGCCGCCATCCACGTAGCTGAGTGGTGTCAAAATTATTCCCTGGCAGGGTGAAGTCCGCTAATTACCTACCAAGTCAAGGGGGAGGCACGAGATACTACCTGCATTTCCAGGCCAAACCCCGCCTTTCCCCGGCAGCCCGCACATGCATACACTCGGGGAAGACAGGCGAAATGCTCCTAGGAGATCCCGGGTGCTGCAGACAGAAGACGGAACATCCTCAATCTCAGAATTCCGGAACACGGCTGACTGTGTGTGGGAGGTTTGTTGCCGCCGTCCACGCAGCTGACTGTTGTCACAGGTGTTCCCTGGCAGGGGGAAGTCCGCTAATTACCTCCCAAGTCCAGGGGGAGGCACTAGATACTACCTGCATTTCCAGCTCAACCCCCGCCTTTCCTCGGCAGCCCACACATGCAGACACTAGGGGAAGACACGCGAAGTGCTCCTAGGAGATCCCGGGTGCTGCAGACCGAAGACCGATCCTCCCCACACTCACAATTCCGGAACACGGCTGACTGTGTGGGGAAGTTTCGGGGCCGCCCTCCACGCAGCTAAGTGGTGTCAAACGTGTTCCCTGGCATGGGGAAATCCGCTAATTGCCTACCCTGTCCAGGGGGAGGCACTAGATGCTACCTGCATTCCCAGCACAAATCCCGCCTTTCCCCGGCAGCCCTCAATGGGAGACAATCGAGGAAGACACGCGAAGGGCTCCTAGGAGATCCCGGGTGCTGCAGACAGAAAACGGAACCTCCCCACACTCACAATTCCGGAACACGGCTGACTGTGTGGGGAAGGTTCGGGTCCGACCTCCACGCAGCTAAGTGGTGTCAAAGGTGTTCCCTGGCAGGGGGAAGTCCGCTAATTACCTCCCAAGTCCAGGGGGAGGCACTAGATACTACCTGCATTTCCAGCCCAAACCCCGCCTTTCCCCGGCAGCCCGCACAGGTACACACTCGGGCAAGACACGCGAAGGGCTCCTAGGAGATCCCGTGTGCTGCAGACAGAAGACGGAACTTCCCCACACTCACAATACCGGAACAAGGCTGACTGTGTGGGGGAGGTTCGGGGCTGCCCCCCACGCAGTTAAGTGGTGTCAAAGGTGTTCCCTGGCATGGGGAAATCCGCTAATTACCTACCCTTTCCAGGGGGAGGCACTTCAAGCTACCTGCATTTCCAGGCCAAACCCCGCCTTTCCCCGGCATCCCGCACATACAAACACTCGGGGAAGACACGCGAAATGCTCCTAGGAGATCTCGGGTGCTGCAGAGAGCAGCCGGAACATCCTCACTCTCAGAATTCTGGAACACGGCTGACTGTGTGTGGGAGGTTTGGGGCCGCCGTCCACGCAGCTGACTGGTGTCACAGGTGTTCCCTGGCAGGGGGGAAGTCCGCTAATTACATCCCAGTCCAGGGGGAGGCACTAGATTCTACCTGCATTTCCAGCCCAACCCCCGCCTTTCCCCGGAAGCCCGCACAGGTAGACACTCGGTGAAGACACGCGAAGGGCCCCTAGGAGATCCCGGGTGCTGCAGACAGAAGACGGAACCTCCCCACACTCACAATTCCGGAACATGGCTGACTGTGTGGGGAAGGTTAGGGGGCCGCCATCCACGTAGCTGAGTGGTGTCAAAATTATTCCCTGGCAGGGGGAAGTCCGCTAATTACCTACCAAGTCAGGGGGAGGCACGAGATACTACCTGCATTTCCAGCCCAAACCCCGCCTTTCCCCGGAAGCCCGCACATGCAGACACTCGGGGAAGACACGCGAATGCTCCTAGGAGATCCTCGGGTGCTGCAGACAGAAGACGGAACCTCCCACACTCACAATTCCGGAACACGGCTGACTGTGTGGGGGAGGTTCGGGGCCGCCGTCCACGCAGCTGACTGTGTGTCAAAGGTGTTCCCTGGCAGGGGGAAATCCGCTAATTGCCTACCCAGTTCCAGGGGGAGGCACTAGCATACTACCTGCATTTCCAGCCCAAACCCCGCCTTTCCTCGGCAGCCCGCACATGCATACACTCGGGGAAGACACGCGAAGTGCTCCTAGGAGATCCCGGGTGCTGCAGACAGAAGACGGAACCTCCCCACTCTCAGAATTCCGGAACACGGCTGACTTTGTGGGGGAGGTTTGGGGCCGCCGTCCACGAAGCTGACTGGTGTCACAGGTGTTCCCTGTCATGGGGAAGTCCGCTAATTGCCTACCCAGTCCAGGGGGAGGCACTAGATGCTACCTGCATTCCCAGCACAACCCCCGCCTTTCCCCGGCAGCCCGCAATGGGAGACAATCGGGGAAGACACGCGAAGGGGTCCTAGGAGATCCCGGGTGCTGCAGACAGAAAACGGAACCTCCCAACACTACAATTCCGGAACACGGCTGACTGTGTGGGGAAGGTTCGGGTCCGACCTCAAGCAGCTAAGTGGTGTCAAAGGTGTTCCCTGGCAGGGGGAAGTCCGCTAATTACCTCCCAAGTCCAGGGGGAGGCACTAGATACTACCTGCATTTCCAGCCAAACCCCCGCCTTTCCCGGATGCCCGCACAGTTAGACACTCGGGGAAGACACGCGAAGGGCTCCTAGGAGATCCTGGGTGCTGCAGACAGAAGACGGAACCTCCCCACACTCACAATTCCGGAACATGGCTGACTGTGTGGGGGAGGTTAGGGGCCGCCATCCACGTAGCTGAGTGGTGTCAAAATTATTCCCTGGCAGGGGGAAGTCCGATAATTACCTACCAAGTCAAGGGGAAGGCACGAGATACTACCTGCATTTCCAGCCCAAACCCCGCCTTTCCCCGGCAGCCCGCACATGCAGACACTCGGGGAAGACACGCGAAGTTCTCCTAGGAGATCCCGGGTTCTGCAGACAGAAGACGGATCCTCCCCACTCTCAGAATTCCGGAACACGGCTGACTTTGTGGGGGAGGTTTGGGGCCGCCGTCCACGCAGCTGACTGGTCTCAAAAGTGTTCCCTGGCACGGAGAATTCCGCTAATTGCCTACCCTGTCCAGGGGGAGGCACTAGATGCTACTTGCATTTCCAGCCCAACCCCCGCTTTCCCCGGCAGCCCGGAATGGGAGACACTCGGGGAAGACACGCGAAGTGCTCCTAGGAGATCCCGGGTGCTGCAGACAGAAATCGGAACCTCCCCACACTCACAATTTCGGAACACGGCTGACTGTGTGTGGGAGGTTTGGGGCCGCCCTCCACGTAGCTGAGTGTTGTCAAAATTATTCCCTGGCAGGGGGAAGTCCGCTTATTACCTACCAAGTCAAGGGGGAGGCACTAGATACTACCTGCATTTCCAGCCAAACCCCCGCCTTTCCCCGGATGCCCGCACAGTTAGACAATCGGGGAAGACACGCGAAGGGCTCCTAGGAGATCCCGGGTGCTGCAGACAGAAGACGGAACATCCCCACTCTCAGAATTCCGGAACACGGCTGACTGTGTGGGGGAGGTTTGGGGCCGCCGTCCACGCAGCTGACTGGTGTCACAGGTGTTCCCTGGCAGGGGGAAGTCGGCAAATTACCTCCCAAGTCCAGGGGGAGGCACTAGATACTACCTGCATTTCCAGCCCAACCCCCGCATTTCCCCGGCAGCCCGCAGAGGTAGACACTCGGGGAAGAAACGCGAATGGCTCCTAGGAGATCCCGGGTGCTGCAGACAAAAGACGGAACCTCCCCACACTCACAATTCCAGAACATGGCTCACTGTGTGGGGGAGGTTCGGGGCCGCCCTCCACGCAGCTATGTGTTGTAAAAGGTGTTCCCTGGCAAGGGAAATCCGCTAATTGCCTACCCTTTCCAGCGGGAGGCACTACATGCTACCTGCATTTCCAGCACAAACCCCGCCTTTCCCGGGCAGCCCGCACATGCATACACTCGGGGAAGACACGCGAAATGCTCCTAGGAGATCTCGGGTGCTGCAGACAGAAGACGGAACCTCCCCACTCTCAGAATTCCGGAACACGGCTGACTGTGTGGGGGAGGTTCGGGGCCGCCCTCCACGCAGCTAAGTGGTGTCAAAGGTGTTCCCTGGCACGGGGAATTCCGCTAATTGCGTACACTGTCCAGGGGGAGGCACTAGATGCTACTTGCATTTCCAGCCCAACCCCCGCCTTTCCCCGGAAGCCCGCACAGGTAGACACTCGGTGAAGACACGCGAAGGGCTCCTAGGAGATCCCGGGTGCTGCAGACAGAAGACGGAACCTCCCCACACTCACAATTCCGGAACATGGCTGACTGTGTGGGGAAGGTTAGGGGCCGCCATCCACGTAGATGAGTGGTGTCAAAATTATTCCCTGGCAGGGTGAAGTCCGCTAATTACCTACCAAGTCAAGGGGGAGGCACGAGATACTACCTGCATTTCCAGCCCAAACCCCGCCTTTCCCCGGAAGCCCGCACATGCAGACACTCGGGGAAGACACGCGAAGTGCTACTAGGAGATCCCGGGTGCTGCAGACAGAAGACGGATCGTCCCCACACTCACAATTCCGGAACACGGCTAACTGTGTGGGGAAGGTTCGGGGCCGCCCTCCACGCAGCTAAGTGGTGTCAAACGTGTTCCCTGGCATGGGGAAATCCGCTAATTGCCTACCCTTTCCATTGTGAGGCACTACATGCTACCTGCATTTCCAGCCCAAACCCCGCCTTTCCCCGGCAGCACGAATATGCATACACTCGGGGAAGACACGCGAAGTGCTCCTAGGAGATCTCGGGTGCTGCAGACAGAAGACGAAACCTCCCCACTCTCAGAATTCCGGAACACGGCTGACTTTGTGGGGGAGGTTTGGGGCCGCCGTCCACGCATCTGACTGGTGTCACAGGTGTTCCCTGGCATGGGGAAGTCCGCTAATTGCCTACACTGTCCAGGGGGAGGCACTAGATGCTACCTGCATTCCCAGCACAACCCCCGCCTTTTCCCGGCAGCCCGCAATGGGAGACAATCGGGGAAGACACGCGAAGGGCTCCTAGGAGATCCCGGGTGCTGCAGACAGAAGACGGAACCTCCCCACTCTCAGAATTCCGGAACACGGCTGACTTTGTGGGGGAGGTTTGGGGCCGCCGTCCACGCAGCTGACTGGTTTCACAGGTGTTCCCTGTCATGGGGAAGTCCGCTAATTGCCTACCCAGTCCAGGGGGAGGCACTAGATGCTACCTGCATTCCCAGCACAACCCCCGCCTTTTCCCGGCAGACCGCAATGGGAGACAATCGGGGAAGACACGCGAAGGGCTCCTAGGAGATCCTGGGTGCTGCAGACAGAAGACGGAACCTCCCCACACTCACAATTCCGGAACATGTCTGACTGTGTGGGGGGGGTTAGGGGCCGCCCTCCACGTAGCTTAGTGGTGTCAAAGGTGTTCCCTGGCAGGGGGAAGTCCGATAATTACCTCCCAAGTCCAGGGGGAGGCACTAGATACTACCTGCATTTCCAGCCAAACCCCCGCCTTTCCCCGGATGCCCGCACAGTTAGACACTCGGGGAAGACACGCGAAGGGCTCCTAGGAGATCCTGGGTGCTGCAGACAGAAGACGGAACCTCCCCACACTCACAATTCCGGAACATGGCTGACTGTGTGGGGGAGGTTAGGGGCCGCCATCCACGTAGCTGAGTGGTGTCAAAATTATTCCCTGGCAGGGGGAAGTCCGATAATTACCTACCAAGTCAAGGGGGAGGCACGAGATACTACCTGCATTTCCAGCCCAAACCCCGCCTTTCCCCGGCAGCCCGCACATGCAGACACTCGGGGAAGACACGCGAAGTTCTCCTAGGAGATCCCGGGTGCTGCAGACAGAAGACGGATCCTCCCCACTCTCAGAATTCCGGAAAACCGCTGACTTTGTGGGGGAGGTTTGGGGCCGCCGTCCACGCAGCTGACTGGTTTCACAGGTGTTCCCTGTCATGGGGAAGTCCGCTAATTGCCTACCCAGTCCAGGGGGAGGCACTAGATGCTACCTGCATTCCCAGCACAACCCCCGCCTTTTCCCGGCAGACCGCAATGGGAGACAATCGGGGAAGACACGCGAAGGGCTCCTAGGAGATCCTGGGTGCTGCAGACAGAAGACGGAACCTCCCCACACTCACAATTCCGGAACATGTCTGACTGTGTGGGGAGGTTAGGGGCCGCCCTCCACGTAGCTAGTGGTGTCAAAATTATTCCCTGGCAGGGGGAAGTCCGCTAATTACCTACCAAGTCATGGGGGAGGCACTAGATACTACCTGCATTTCCAGCCCAAACCCCGCCTTTCCCCGGCAGCCCGCACATGCAGACACTCGGGGAAGACACGCGAAGTGCTCCTAGGAGATCCCGGGTTCTGCAGACAGAAGACGGAACCTCCCCACACTCACAATTCCGGAACACGGCTGACTGTGTGGGGAAGGTTCGGGGCCGCCCCTCCACGCAGCTAAGTGGTGTCAAAGGTGTTCCCTGGCATGGGGAAATCCGCTAATTACCTACCCTTTCCAGCGGGAGGCACTACATGCTACCTGCATTTCTAGCCCAAACCCCACCTTTCCCCGGCAGCCCTCACATGCATACACTCGGGGAAGACACGCGAAATGCTCCTAGGAGATCTCGGGTGCTGCAGACAGAAGACGGAACCTCCCCACTCTCAGAATTCCGGAACACGGCTGACTGTGTGGGGGAGGTTCGGGGCCGCCATCCACGCAGCTAAGTGGTGTCAAAGGTGTTCCCTGGCACGGGGAAGTCCGCTAAATGCCTACCCTGTCCAGGGGGAGGCACTAGATGCTACTTGCATTTCCAGCCCAACCCCCGCTTTCCCCGGCAGCCCGCAATGGGAGACACTCGGGGAAGACACGCGAAGGGCTCCTAGGAGATCCCGGGTGCTGCAGACAGAAGACGGAACATCCCCACTCTCAGAATTCCGGAACACGGCTGACTGTGTTGGGGAGGTTTGGGGCCGCCGTCCACGCAGCTGACTGGTGTCACAGGTGTTCCCTGGCAAGGGAAATCCGCTAATTGCCTACCCTTTCCAGCGGGAGGCACTACATGCTACCTGCATTTCCAGCCCAAACCCCGCCTTTCCCCGGCAGCCCGCACATGCATACACTCGGGGAAGACACGCGAAATGCTCCTAGGAGATCTCGGGTGCTGCAGACAGAAGACGGAACCTCCCCACTCTCAGAATTCCGGAACACGGCTGACTGTGTGGGGGAGGTTCGGGGCCGCCCTCCACGCAGCTAAGTGGTGTCAAAGGTGTTCCCTGGCACGGGGAATTCCGCTAATTGCCTACCCTGTCCAGGGGGAGGCACTAGATGCTACCTTGCATTTCCAGCCCAACCCCCGCTTTCCCCGGCAGCCCGCACATGTAGACACTCGGGAAGACACGCGAAGGGCTCCTAGGAGATCCCGGGTGCTGCAGACAGAAGACGGAACCTCCCCACACTCACAATTCCGGAACACTGGCTGACTGTGTGGGGAAGGTTAGGGGCCGCCATCCACGCAGCTGAGTGGTGTCAAAGTGTTCCCTGGCAGGGGAAGTCCGCTAATTACCTACCCAGTCCAGGGGGAGGCACTAGATACTACCTGCATTTCCAGCCCAAACCCCGCCTTTCCCCGGCAGCCCGCACATGCAGACACTCGGGGAAGACACGCGAAGTGCTCCTAGGAGATCCCGGGTGCTGCAGACAGAAGACGGAATCCTCCCCACACTCACAATTCCGGAACACGGCTGACTGTGTGGGGGAAGGTTCGGGGCCGCCCTCCACGCAGCTAAGTGGTGTCAAAGGTGTTCCCTGGCATGGGGAAATCCGCTAATTGCCTACCCTTTCCAGTGTGAGGCACTACATGCTACCTGCATTTCCAGGCCAAACCCCGCCTTTCCCCGGCAGCCCGCACATGCATACACTCGGGGAAGACAGGCGAAATGCTCCTAGGAGATCTCGGGTGCTGCAGACAGAAGACGGAACCTCCCCACTCTCAGAATTCCGGAACACGGCTGACTGTGTGGGGGAGGTTCGGGGCCGCCATCCACGCAGCTAAGTGGTGTCAAAGGTGTTCCCTGGCACGGGGAAGTCCGCTAATTGCCTACCCTGTCCAGGGGGAGGCACTAGATGCTACTTGCATTTCCAGCCCAACCCCCGCTTTCCCCGGCAGCCCGCAATCGGAGACACTCGGGGAAGACACGCGAAGGGCTCCTAGGAGATCCCGGGTGCTGCAGACAGAAGACGGAACCTCCCCACTCTCACAATTCCGGAACACGGCTGACTGTGTGTGGGAGGTTTGGGGCCGCCCTCCACGCAGGCTTAGTGGTGTCAAAGGTGTTCCCTGGCAGGGGGAAGTCCGCTAATTACCTCCCAAGTCCAGGGGGAGGCACTAGATACTACCTGCATTTCCAGCCCAAACCCCCGCCTTTCCCCGGCAGCCCGCACATGCAGACACTCGGGGAAGACACGCGAAGTTCTCCTAGGAGATCCCGGGTGCTGCAGACAGAAGACGGAACCTCCCCACTCTCAGAATTCCGGAACACGGCTGACTGTGTGGGGGAGGTTCGGGGCCGCCGTCCACGCAGCTGAAGTGGTGTCAAAGGTGTTCCCTGGCATGGGAGAATCCGCTAATTGCCTACCCTGTCCAGGGGGAGGCACTAGATGCTACCTGCATTTCCAGCCCAACCCCTGCCTTTCCCAGGCAGCCCGCAATGGGAGACAATCGGGGAAGACACGCGAAGGGCTCCTAGGAGATCCCGGGTGCTGCAGACAGAAGACGGAACCTCCTCACTCTCAGATCTCCGGAACACGGCTGACTTTGTGGGGGAGGTTTGGGGCCGCCGTCCACGCAGCTGACTGGTTTCACAGGTGTTCCCTGTCATGGGGAAGTCCGCTAATTGCCTACCCAGTCCAGGGGGAGGCACTAGATGCTACCTGCATTCCCAGCACAACCCCCGCCTTTTCCCGGCAGACCGCAATGGGAGACAATCGGGGAAGACACGCGAAGGGCTCCTAGGAGATCCTGGGTGCTGCAGACAGAAGACGGAACCTCCCCACACTCACAATTCCGGAACATGTCTGACTGTGTGGGGGAGGTTAGGGGCCGCCCTCCACGTAGCTTAGTGGTGTCAAAATTATTCCCTGGCAGGGGGAATTCCGCAAATTACCTACCAAGTCATGGGGGAGGCACTAGATACTACCTGCATTTCCAGCCAAAACCCCGCCTTTCCCCGGCAGCCCGCACATGCAGACACTCGGGGAAGACACGCGAAGTGCTCCTAGGAGATCCCGGGTTCTGCAGACAGAAGACGGAACCTCCCCACACTCACAATTCCGGAACACGGCTGACTGTGTGGGGAAGGTTCGGGGCCGCCCCTCCACGCAGCTAAGTGGTGTCAAAGGTGTTCCCTGGCATGGGGAAATCCGCTAATTACCTACCCTTTCCAGCGGGAGGCACTACATGCTACCTGCATTTCCAGCCCAAACCCCACCTTTCCCCGGCAGCCCTCACATGCATACACTCGGGGAAGACACGCGAAATGCTCCTAGGAGATCTCGGGTGCTGCAGACAGAAGACGGAACCTCCCCACTCTCAGAATTCCGGAACACGGCTGACTGTGTGGGGAGGTTTCGGGGCCGCCATCCACGCAGCTAAGTGGTGTCAAAGGTGTTCCCTGGCACGGGGAAGTCCGCTAATTGCCTACCCTGTCCAGGGGGAGGCACTAGATGCTACCTGCATTTCCAGCCCAACCCCCGCCTTTCCCCGGCAGCCCGCACATGGAGACACTCGGGGAAGACACGCGAAGGGCTCCTAGGAGATCCCGGGTGCTGCAGACAGAAGACGGAACCTCCCCACTCTCAGAATTCCGGAACACGGCTGACTGTGTGGGGAGGTTTGGGGCCGCCGTCCACGCAGCTGACTGGTGTCACAGGTGTTCCCTGGCATGGGGAAATCCGCTAATTGCCTACCCTTTCCAGCGGGAGGCACTACATGCTACCTGCATTTCCAGCCCAAACCCCGCCTTTCCCCGGCAGCCCGCACATGCATACACTCGGGGAAGACACGCGAAATGCTCCTAGGAGATCTCGGGTGCTGCAGACAGAAGACGGAACCTCCCCACTCTCAGAATTCCGGAACACGGCTGACTGTGTGGGGGAGGTTCGGGGCCGCCCTCCACGCAGCTAAGTGGTGTCAAAGGTGTTCCCTGGCACGGGGAATTCCGCTAATTGCGTACCCTGTCCAGGGGGAGGCACTAGATGCTACTTGCATTTCCAGCCCAACCCCCGCTTTCCCCGGCAGCCCGCACAGGTACACACTCGGGCAAGACACGCGAAGGGCTCCTAGGAGATCCCGTGTGCTGCAGACAGAAGACGGAACTTCCCCACACTCACAATACCGGAACATGGCTGACTGTGTGGGGAAGGTTAGGGGCCGCCATCCACGTAGCTGAGTGGTGTCAAAATTATTCCCTGGCAGGGTGAAATCCGCTAATTACCTACCAAGTCAAGGGGGAGGCACGAGATACTACCTGCATTTCCAGCCCAAACCCCGCCTTTCCCCGGAAGCCCGCACATGCAGACACTCGGGGAAGACACGCGAAGTGCTACTAGGAGATCCCGGGTGCTGCAGACAGAAGACGGAATCCTCCCCACACTCACAATTCCGGAACACGGCTGACTGTGTGGGGAAGGTTCGGGGCCGCCCTCCACGCAGCTAAGTGGTGTCAAAGGTGTTCCCTGGCATGGGGAAATCCGCTAATTGCCTACCCTTTCCATGGTGAGGCACTACATGCTACCTGCATTTCCAGCCCAAACCCCGCCTTTCCCCGGCAGCCCGAACATGCATACACTCGGGGAAGACACGCGAAATGCTCCTAGGAGATCTCGGGTGCTGCAGACAGAAGACGGAACCTCCCCACTCTCAGAATTCCGGAACACGGCTGACTGTGTGGGGGAGGTTCGGGGCCGCCCTCCACGCAGCTAAGTGGTGTCAAAGGTGTTCCCTGGCACGGGGAAGTCCGCTAATTGCCTACCCTGTCCAGGGGGAGGCACTAGATGCTACTTGCATTTCCAGCCCAACCCCCGCTTTCCCCGGCAGCCCGCAATGGGAGACACTCGGGGAAGACACGCGAAGGGCTCCTAGGAGATCCCGGGTGCTGCAGACAAAAAACGGAACCTCCCCACAGTCACAATTTCGGAACACGACTGACTGTGTGTGGGAGGTTTGGGGCCGCCCTCCACGCAGGTTAGTGGTGTCAAAGGTGTTCCCTGGCAGGGGGAAGTCCGCTAATTACCTCCCAAGTCCAGGGGGAGGCACTAGATACTACCTGCATTTCCAGCCAAACCCCCGCCTTTCCCCGGATGCCCGCACAGTTAGACACTCGGGGAAGACACGCGAAGGGCTCCTAGGAGATCCTGGGTGCTGCAGACAGAAGACGGAACCTCCCCACACTCACAATTCCGGAACATGGCTGACTGTGTGGGGGAGGTTAGGGGCCGCCATCCACGTAGCTGAGTGGTGTCAAAATTATTCCCTGGCAGGGGGAAGTCCGATAATTACCTACCAAGTCAAGGGGGAGGCACGAGATACTACCTGCATTTCCAGCCCAAACCCCGCCTTTCCCCGGCAGCCCGCACATGCAGACACTCGGGGAAGACACGCGAAGTTCTCCTAGGAGATCCCGGGTGCTGCAGACAGAAGACGGATCCTCCCCACTCTCAGAATTCCGGAACACCGGCTGACTGTGTGGGGGAGGTTTGGGGCCGCCGTCCACGCAGCTGACTGGTGTCACAGGTGTTCCCTGGCATGGGGAAGTCCGCTAATTGCCTACCCAGTCCAGGGGGAGGCACTAGATGCTACCTGCATTTCCAGCCCAACCCCCGCCTTTTCCCGGCAGCCCGCACATGGCAGACAATCGGGGAAGACACGCGAAGGGCTCCTAGGAGATCCTGGGTGCTGCAGACAGAAGACGGAACCTCCCCACACTCACAATTCCGGAACACTGTCTGACTGTGTGGGGGAGGTTAGGGGCCGCCCTCCACGTAGCTTAGTGGTGTCAAAGGTATTCCCTGGCAGGGGGAAGTCCGCTAATTACCTACCAAGTCATGGGGGAGGCACTAGATACTACCTGCATTTCCAGCCCAATCCCCGCCTTTCCCCGGCAGCCCGCACATGTACACACTCGGGGCAAGACACGCGAAGTGCTCCTAGGAGATCCCGGGTGCTGCAGACAGAAGACGGAACCTTCCCCACACTCACAATACCGGAACACGGCTGACTGTGTGGGGGAGGTTCGGGGCCTGCCACTCCACGCAGTTAAGTGGTGTCAAAGGTGTTCCCTGGCATGGGGAAATCCGCTAATTGCCTACCCTTTCCAGGGGGAGGCACTACATGCTACCTGCATTTCCAGCCCAAACCCCGCCTTTCCCCGGCAGCCCGCACATGCATACACTCGGGGAAGACACGCGAAATGCTCCTAGGAGATCTCGGGTGCTGCAGACAGAAGACGGAACCTCCCCACTCTCAGAATTCCGGAACACGGCTGACTGTGTGGGGGAGGTTCGGGGCCGCCCTCCACGCAGCTAAGTGGTGTCAAAGGTGTTCCCTGGCACGGGGAAGTCCGCTAATTGCCTACCCTGTCCAGGGGGAGGCACTAGATGCTACTTGCATTTCCAGCCCAACCCCCGCTTTCCCCGGCAGCCCGCAATCGGAGACACTCGGGGAAGACACTCGAAGGGCTCCTAGGAGATCCCGAGTGCTGCAGACAGAAAACGGAACCTCCCCACAGTCACAATTTCGGAACACGGCTGACTGTGTGTGGGAGGTTTGGGGCCGCCCTCCACGCAGGTTAGTGGTGTCAAAGGTGTTCCCTGGCAGGGGGAAGTCCGCTAATTACCTCCCAAGTCCAGGGGGAGGCACTAGATACTACCTGCATTTCCAGCCAAACCCCCGCCTTTCCCCGGATGCCCGCACAGTTAGACACTCGGGGAAGACACGCGAAGGGCTCCTAGGAGATCCTGGGTGCTGCAGACAGAAGACGGAACCTCCCCACACTCACAATTCCGGAACATGGCTGACTGTGTGGGGGAGGTTAGGGGCCGCCATCCACGTAGCTGAGTGGTGTCAAAAGTATTCCCTGGCAGGGGGAAGTCCGATAATTACCTACCAAGTCAAGGGGGAGGCACGAGATACTACCTGCATTTCCAGCCCAAACCCCGCCTTTCCCCGGCAGCCCGCACATGCATACACTCGGGGAAGACACGCGAAAGTGCTCCTAGGAGATCTCGGGTGCTGCAGACAGAAGACGGAACCTCCCCACTCTCAGAATTCCGGAACACGGCTGACTTTGTGGGGGAGGTTTGGGGCCGCCGTCCACGCAGCTGAATGGTGTCAAAGGTGTTCCCTGGCACGGGGAATTCCGCTAATTGCCTACCCTGTCCAGGGGGAGGCACTAGATGCTACCTGCATTTCCAGCCCAACCCCCGCCTTTCCCCGGCAGCCCGCAATGGGAGACAATCGGGGAAGACACGCGAAGGGCTCCTAGGAGATCCCGGGTGCTGCAGACAGAAGACGGAACCTCCCTCACTCTCAGAATTCCGGAACACGGCTGACTGTGTGGGGAGGTTTAGGGGCCGCCCTCCACGTAGCTGACGTGGTGTCAAAATTATTCCCTGGCATGGGGAAGTCCGCTAATTACCTACCAAGTCAAGGGGGAGGCACTAGATACTACCTGCATTTCCAGCCCAAACCCCGCCTTTCCCCGGCAGCCCGCACATGCAGACACTCGGGGAAGACACGCGAAGTTCTCCTAGGAGATCCCGGGTGCTGCAGACAGAAGACGGAACCTCCCCACACTCACAATTCCGGAACACGGCTGACTGTGTGGGGAAGGTTCCGGGCCGCCCTCGACGCAGCTAAGTGGTTTCAAAGGTGTTCCCTGGCATGGGGAAATCCGCTAATTGCCTACCCTTTCCAGCGGGAGGCACTACATGCTACCTGCATTTCCAGCCCAAACCCCACCTTTCCCCGGCAGCCCTCACATGCATACACTCGGAGAAGACACGGGAAATGCTCCTAGGAGATCTCGGGTGCTGCAGACAGAAGACGGAACCTCCCCACTCTCAGAAATTCCGGAACACGGCTGACTGTGTGGGGGAGGTTCGGGGCCGCCATCCACGCAGCTAAGTGGTGTCAAAGGTGTTCCCTGGCACGGGGAAGTCCGCTAATTGCCTACCCTGTCCAGGGGGAGGCACTAGATGCTACTTGCATTTCCAGCCCAACCCCCGCTTTCCCCGGCAGCCCGGAATGGGAGACACTCGGGGAAGACACGCGAAGGGCTCCTAGGAGATCCCGGGTGCTGCAGACAGAAACGGAACCTCCCCACACTCACAATTTCGGAACACGGCTGACTGTGTGTGGGAGGTTTGGGGCCGCCCTCCACGCAGGTGAGTGGTGTCAAAGGTGTTCCCTTTCATGGGGAATTCCCTAATTACCTCCCAAGTCCAGGGAGAGGCACTAAATGCGACCTGCATTTCCAGCCCAACCCCCGCCTTTCCCTGGCAGCCCGCACATGCAGAAACTCGGGGAAGACACGCGAAGGGCTCCTAGGTGATCCCGGGTGCTGCAGACAGAAGACGGAACATCCCCAATCTCAGAATTCCGGAACACGGCTGACTGTGTGTGGGAGGTTTGGGGCCGCCGTCCACGAAGCTGACTGGTGTCACAGGTGTTCCCTGGCATGGGGAATTCGGCAAATTTAATCCCAAATCCAGGGGGAGGCACTAGATACTACCTGCATTTCCAGCCAAACCCCCGCCTTTCCCCGGAAGCCCGCACAGTTAGACACTCGGGGAAGACACGCGAAGGGCTCCTAGGAGATCCTGGGTGCTGCAGACAGAAGACGGAACCTCCCCACACTCACAATTCCGGAACATGGCTGACTGTGTGGGGGAGGTTAGGGGCCGCCCTCCACGTAGATGACTGGTGTCAAAATTATTCCCTGGCAGGGGGAATTCCTCAAATTACCTACCAAGTCATGGGGGAGGCACTAGATACTACCTGCATTTCCAGCCAAAACCCCGCCTTTCCCCGGCAGCCCGCACATGCAGACACTCGGGGAAGACACGCGAAGTGCTCCTAGGAGATCCCGGGTTCTGCAGACAGAAGACGGATCCTCCCCACACTCACAATTCCGGAACACGGCTGACTGTGTGGGGAAGGTTCGGGGCCCCCCTCCACGCAGCTAAGTGGTGTCAAAGGTGTTCCCTGGCATGGGGAAATCCGCTAATTACCTACCCTTTCCAGCGGGAGGCACTACATGCTACCTGCATTTCCAGCCCAAACCCCGCCTTTCCCCGGCAGCCCGCACATGCATACACTCGGGGAAGACACGCGAAATGCTCCTAGGAGATCTCGGGTGCTGCAGACAGAAGACGGAACCTCCCCACTCTCAGAATTCCGGAACACGGCTGACTGTGTGGGGGAGGTTCGGGGCCGCCATCCACGCAGCTAAGTGGTGTCAAAGGTGTTCCCTGGCACGGGGAAGTCCGCTAATTGCCTACCCTGTCCAGGGGGAGGCACTAGATGCTACTTGCATTTCCAGCCCAACCCCCGCTTTCCCCGGCAGCCCGCAATGGGAGACACTCGGGGAAGACACGAGAAGGGCTCCTAGGAGGATCCCGGGTGCTGCAGACAGAAAACGGAACCTCCCCACACTCACAAATTCGGAACACGGCTGACTGTGTGTGGGAGGTTTGGAGCCGCCCTCAACGCAGGTGAGTGGTGTCAAAGGTGTTCCCTGGCATGGGGAAATACGCTAATTACCTCCCAAGTCCAGGGGGAAGCAGTAAATGCGACCTGCATTTCCAGCCCAACCCCCGCCTTTCCCCGGCAGCCCGCACATGCAGACACTCGGGGAAGACACGCGAAGGGCTCCTAGGAGATCCCGGGTGCTGCAGACAGAAGACGGAACATCCCCACTCTCAGAATTCCGGAACACGGCTGACTGTGTGGGGGAGGTTTGGGGCCGCCGTCCACGCAGCTGACTGGTGTCACAGGTGTTCCCTGGCATGGGGAAGTCGGCAAATTTCCTCCCAAATCCAGGGGGAGGCACTAGATACTACCTGCATTTCCAGCCCAACCCCCGCCTTTCCCTGTCAGCCCGCACAGGCAGACACTCGGGGATTAAACGCGAAGGGCTCCTAGGAGATCCCGGGTGCTGCAGACAGAAGACGGAACCTCCCCACTCTCAGAATTCCGGAACACGGCTGACTGTGTGGGGAAGGTTTGGGGCCGCCCTCCAATCAGCTAAATGGTGTCAAAGGTGTTCCCTGGCATGGGGAAATCCGCTAATTGCCTACCCTTTCCATTGTGAGGCACTTCATGCTACCTGCATTTCCAGCACAAACCCCGCCTTTCCCCGGCAGCCCGCACATGCATACACTCGGGGAAGACACGCGAAATGCTCCTAGGAGATCTCGGGTGCTGCAGACAGAAGACGGAACCTCCCCACTCTCAGAATTCCGGAACACGGCTGACTGTGTGGGGGAGGTTCGGGGCCGCCATCCACGCAGCTAAGTGGTGTCAAAGGTGTTCCCTGGAACGGGGAATTCCGCTAATTGCCTACCCTGTCCAGGGGGAGGCACTAGATGCTACTTGCATTTCCAGCCCAACCCCCGCTTTCCCCGGCAGCCCGCAATGGGAGACACTCGGGGAAGACACGCGAAGGGATCCTAGGAGATCCCGGGTGCTGCAGACAGAAAACGGAACCTTCCCACACTCACAATTTCGGAACACGGCTGACTGTGTGTGGGAGGTTTGGGGCCGCCCTCCACGCAGGTGAGTGGTGTCAAAGGTGTTCCCTTTCATGGGGAATTCCCTAATTACCTCCCAAGTCCAGGGGGAGGCACTAAATGCGACCTGCATTTCCAGCCCAACCCCCGCCTTTCCCCGGCAGCCCGCACATGCAGACACTCGGGGAAGACACGCGAAGGGCTCCTAGGTGATCCCGGGTCCTGCAGACAGAAGACGGAACATCCCCACTCTCAGAATTCCGGAACACGGCTGACTGTGTGGGGGAGGTTTGGGGCCGCCGTCCACGAAGCTGACTGGTGTCACAGGTGTTCCCTTGCATGGGGAATTCGGCAAATTTCCTCCCAAATCCAGGGGGAGGCACTAGATACTACCTGCATTTCCAGCCAAACCCCCGCCTTTCCCCGGAAGCCCGCACAGTTAGACACTCGGGGAAGACACGCGAAGGGCTCCTAGGAGATCCTGGGTGCTGCAGACAGAAGACGGAACCTCCCCACATCTCACAATTCCGGAACACTGGCTGACTGTGTGGGGGAGGTTAGGGGCCGCCGTCCACGCAGCTGACTGGTGTCAAAGGTATTCCCTGGCAGGGGGAAGTCCGCTAATTACCTACCAAGTCATGGGGGAGGCACTAGATACTACCTGCATTTCCAGCCAAACCCCGCCTTTCCCCGGCAGCCCGCACATGCAGACACTCGGGGAAGACACGCGAAGTGCTCCTAGGAGATCCCGGGTGCTGCAGACAGAAGACGGAACCTCCCCACACTCACAATTCCGGAACACGGCTGACTGTGTGGGGAAGGTTCGGGGCCGCCCTCCACGCAGCTAAGTGGTGTCAAAGGTGTTCCCTGGCATGGGGAAATCCGCTAATTGCCTACCCTTTCCAGCGGGAGGCATAAATGCTACCTGCATTTCCAGCCCAAACCCAGCCTTTCCCCGGCAGCCCGCACATGCATACACTCGGGGAAGACACGCGAAATGCTCCTAGGAGATCTCGGGTGCTGCAGACAGAAGACGGAACCTCCCCACTCTCAGAATTCCGGAACACGGCTGACTGTGTGGGGGAGGTTCGGGGCCGCCATCCACGCAGCTAAGTGGTGTCAAAGGTGTTCCCTGGCACGGGGAAGTCCGCTAATTGCCTACCCTGTCCAGGGGGAGGCACTAGATGCTACTTGCATTTCCAGCCCAACCCCCGCTTTCCCCGGCAGCCCGCAATGTTAGACAACCGGGGAAGACACGCGAAGGGCTCCTATTAGATCCCGGGTGCTGCAGACAGAAGACGGAACATCCCAAATCTCAGAATTCCGGAACACGGCTGACTGTGTGGGGGAGGTTTGGGGCCGCAGTCCACGCAGCTGACTGGTGTCACAGGTGTTCCCTGGCAGGGGGAAGTCGGCAAATTACCTCCCAAGTCCAGGGGGAGGCACTAGATACTACCTGCATTTCCAGCCCAACCCCCGCATTTCCCCGGCAGCCCGCAGAGGTAGACACTCGGGGAAGACACGCGAAGGGCTCCTAGGAGATCCCGGGTGCTGCAGACAGAAGACGGAACCTCCCCACACTCACAATTCCAGAACATGGCTGACTGTGTGGGGGAGGTTCGGGGCCGCCCTCCACGCAGCTAAGTGGTGTAAAAGGTGTTCCCTGGCACGGGGAAATCCGCTAATTGCCTACCCTTTCCAGCGGGAGGCACTACATGCTACCTGCATTTCCAGCCCAAACCCCGCCTTTCCCCGGCAGCCCGCACATGCATACACTCGGGGAAGACACGCGAAATGCTCCTAGGAGATCTCGGGTGCTGCAGACAGAAGACGGAACATCCCCACTCTCAGAATTCCGGAACACGGCTGACTGTGTGGGGGAGGTTCGGGGCCGCCCTCCACACATCTAAGTGGTGTCAAAAGTGTTCCCTGTCACGGGGAATTCCGCTAATTGCCTACCCTGTCCAGGGGGAGGCACTAGATGCTACTTGCATTTCCAGCCCAACCCCCGCTTTCCCCGGCAGCCCGCAATGGGAGACACTCGGGGAAGAAACGAGAAGGGCTCCTAGGATATCCCGGGTGCTGCAGACAGAAAACGGAACCTCCCCACACTCACAAATTCGGAACACGGCTGACTGTGTGTGGGAGGTTTGGGGCCGCCCTCCACGCAGGTGAGTGGTGTCAAAGGTGTTCCCTGGCATGGGGAAATACGCTAATTACCTCCCAAGTCCAGGGGGAGGCAGTAAATGCGACCTGCATTTCCAGCCCAACCCCCGCCTTTCCCCGGCAGCCCGCACATGCAGACACTCGGGGAAGACACGCGAAGGGCTCCTAGGAGATCCCGGGTGCTGCAGACAGAAGACGGAACATCCCCAATCTCAGAATTCCGGAACACGGCTGACTGTGTGGGGGAGGTTTGGGGCCGCCGTCCACGCAGCTGACTGGTGTCACAGGTGTTCCCTGGCATGGGGAAGTCGGCAAATTTCCTCCCAAATCCAGGGGGAGGCACTAGATACTACCTGCATTTCCAGCCCAACCCCCGCCTTTCCCCGTCAGCCCGCACAGGCAGACACTCGGGGATTAAACGCGAAGGGCTCCTAGGAGATCCCGGGTGCTGCAGACAGAAGACGGAACCTCCCCACTCTCAGAATTCCGGAACACGGCTGACTGTGTGGGGAAGGTTTGGGGCCGCCCTCCAATCAGCTAAATGGTGTCAAAGGTGTTCCCTGGCATGGGGAAATCCGCTAATTGCCTACCCTTTCCATTGTGAGGCACTACATGCTACCTGCATTTCCAGCAAAAACCCAGCCTTTCCCCGGCAGCCCGCACATGCATACACTCGGGGAAGACACGCGAAATGCTCCTAGGAGATCTCGGGTGCTGCAGACAGAAGACGGAACCTCCCCACTCTCAGAATTCCGGAACACGGCTGACTGTGTGTGGGAGGTTTGGGGCCGCCCTCCACGCAGGTGAGTGGTGTCAAAGGTGTCCCCTTTCATGGGGAATTCCCTAATTACCTCCCAAGTCCAGGGGGAGGCACTAAATGCGACCTGCATTTCCAGCCCAACACCCGCCTTTCCCCGGCAGCCCGCACATGCAGACACTCGGGGAAGACACGCGAAGGGCTCCTAGGTGATCCCGGGTGCTGCAGACAGAAGACGGAACATCCCCACTCTCAGAATTCCGGAACACGGCTGACTGTGTGGGGGAGGTTTGGGGCCGCCGTCCACGCAGCTGACTGGTGTCACATTTGTTCCCTGGCAGGGGGAAGTCGGCAAATTACCTCCCAAGTCCAGGGGGAGGCACTAGATACTACCTGCATTTCCAGCCCAACCCCCGCCTTTCCCCGGCAGCCCGCAGAAGTAGACACTCGGGGAAGACACGCGAAGTGCTCCTAGGAGATCCCGGGTGCTGCAGACAGAAGACGGAACCTCCCCACACTCACAATTCCAGAACATGGCTGACTGTGTGGGGGAGGTTCGGGGCCGCCCTCCACGCAGCTAAGTGGTGTAAAAGGTGTTCCCTGGCAAGGGAAATCCGCTAATTGCCTACCCTTTACAGCGGGAGGCACTACATGCTACCTGCATTTCCAGCCCAAACCCCGCCTTTCCCCGGCAGCCCGCACATGCATACACTCGGGGAAGACACGCGAAATGCTCCTAGGAGATCTCGGGTGCTGCAGACAGAAGACGGAACCTCCCCACTCTCAGAATTCCGGAACACGGCTGACTGTGTGGGGGAGGTTCGGGGCCGCCCTCCACGCAGATAAGTGGTGTCAAAAGTGTTCCCTGGCATGGGGAAATCCGCTAATTGCCTACCCTGTCCAGGGGGAGGCACTAGATGCTACCTGCATTTCCAGCCCAAACCCCGCCTTTCCCCGGCAGCCCGCACATGCAGACACTCGGGGAAGACACGCGAAGTGCTCCTAGGAGATCCTGGGTGCTGCAGACAGAAGACAGAACCTCCCCACTCTTAGAATTCCGGAACACGGCTGACTGTGTGGGGGAGGTTTGGGGCCGCCGTCCACGGAGCTGACTGGTGTCACAGGTGTTCCCTGGCTGGGGGAATTCCGCTAATTTCGTCCCATGTCCAGGGGGAGGCACTAGATACTACCTGCATTTCCAGCCCAAACCCCGCCTTTCCCCGGCAGCCCGCACAGGGAGACACTCGGGCAAGATACGCGAAGGGCTCCTAGGAGATCCCATGTGCTGCAGACAGAAGATGGAACTTCCATACACTCACAATACCGGAACACGGCTGTCTGTGTGTGGGAGGTTTGGGGCCGCCCTCCACGCAGGTGAGTGGTGTCAAAGGTATTCCCTGGCATGGGGAAATACGCTAATTACCTCCCAAGTCCAGGGGGAGGCACTAAATGCGACCTGCATTTCCAGCCCAACCCCCGCATTTCCCCGGCAGCCCGCACATGCTGACACTCGGGGAAGACACGCGAAGGGCTCCTAGGAGATCCCGGGTGCTGCAGACAGAAGACGGAACATCCCCACTCTCAGAATTCCGGAACACGGCTGACTGTGTGGGGGAGGTTTGGGGCCGCCGTCCACGCAGCAGACTGGTGTCACAGGTGTTCCCTGGCATGGGGAAGTCGGCAAATTTCCTCCCAAATCCAGGGGGAGGCACTAGATACTACCTGCATTTCCAGCCCAACCCCCGCCTTTCCCCGTCAGCCCGCACAGGCAGACACTCGGGGATTAAACGCGAAGGGCTCCTAGGAGATCCCGGGTTCTGCAGACAGAAGACGGAACCTCCCCACTCTCAGAATTCCGGAACACGGCTGACTGTGTGGGGAAGGTTTGGGGCCGCCCTCCAATCAGCTAAATGGTGTCAAAGGTGTTCCCTGGCATGGGGAAATCCGCTAATTGCCTACCCTTTCCATTGTGAGGCACTACATGCTACCTGCATTTCCAGCACAAACCCCGCCTTTCCCCGGCAGCCCGCACATGCATACACTCGGGGAAGACACGCGAAATGCTCCTAGGAGATCTCGGGTGCTGCAGACAGAAGACGGAACCTCCCCACTCTCAGAATTCCGGAACACGGCTGACTGTGTGGGGGAGGTTCGGGGCCGCCATCCACGCAGCTAAGTGGTGTCAAAGGTGTTCCCTGGCACGGGGAAGTCCGCTAATTGCCTACCCTGTCCAGGGGGAGGCACTAGATGCTACTTGCATTTCCAGCTCAACCCCCGCTTTCCCCGGCAGCCCGCATTGGGAAACACTCGGGGAAGACACGCGAAGGGCTTCTAGGAGATCCCGGGTGCTGCAGACAGAAAACGGAACCTCCCCACACTCACAATTTCGGAACACGGCTGACTGTGTGTGGGAGGTTTGGGGCCGCCCTCCACGCAGGTGAGTGGTGTCAAATGTGTCCCCTTTCATGGGGAATTCCCTAATTACCTCCCAAGTCCAGGGGGAGGCACTAAATGCGATCTGCATTTCCAGCCCAACACCCGCATTTCCCCGGCAGCCCGCACATGCAGACACTCGGGGAAGACACGCGAAGGGCTCCTAGGTGATCCCGGGTGCTGCAGACAGAAGACGGAACATCCCCACTCTCAGAATTCCGGAACACGGCTGACTGTGTGGGGGAGGTTTGGGGCCGCCGTCCACGAAGCTGACTGGTGTCACATATGTTCCCTGGCAGGGGGAAGTCGGCAAATTATCTCCCAAGTCCAGGGGGAGGCACTAGATACTACCTGCATTTCCAGCCCAACCCCCGCCTTTCCCCGGCAGCCCGCAGAGGTAGACACTCGGGGAAGACACGCGAAGTGCTCCTAGGAGATCCCGGGTGCTGCAGACAGAAGACGGAACCTCCCCACACTCACAATTCCAGAACATGGCTGACTGTGTGGGGGAGGTTCGGGGCCGCCCTCCACGCAGCTAAGTGGTGTAAAAGGTGTTCCCTGGCAAGGGAAATCCGCTAATTGCCTACCCTTTCCAGCGGGAGGCACTACATGCTACCTGCATTTCCAGCCCAAACCCCGCCTTTCCCCGGCAGCCCGCACATGCATACACTCGGGGAAGACACGCGAAATGCTCCTAGGAGATCTCGGGTGCTGCAGACAGAAGACGGAACCTCCCCACTCTCAGAATTCCGGAACACGGCTGACTGTGTGGGGGAGGTTCGGGGCCGCCCTCCACGCAGCTAAGTGGTGTCAAAGGTGTTCCCTGGCATGGGGAAATCCGCTAATTGCCTACCCTGTCCAGGGGGAGGCACTAGATGCTACCTGCATTTCCAGCCCAAACCCCGCCTTTCCCCGGCAGCCCGCACAGGGAGACACTCGGGCAAGATACGCGAAGGGCTCCTAGGAGATCCCATGTGCTGCAGACAGAAGATGGAACTTCCATACACTCACAATACCGGAACACGGCTGACTGTGTGTGGGAGGTTTGGGGCCGCCCTCCACGCAGGTGAGTGGTGTCAAAGGTGTTCCCTGGCATGGGGAAATACGCTAATTACCTCCCAAGTCCAGGGGGAGGCACTAAATGCGACCTGCATTTCCAGCCCAAACCCCGCCTTTCCCCGGCAGCCCGCACATGCAGACACTCGGGGAAGACACGCGAAGTGCTCCTAGGAGATCCTGGGTGCTGCAGACAGAAGACAGAACCTCCCCACTCTTAGAATTCCGGAACACGGCTGACTGTGTGGGGGAGGTTTGGGGCCGCCGTCCACGGAGCTGACTGGTGTCACAGGTGTTCCCTGGCTGGGGGAATTCCGCTAATTTCGTCCCATGTCCAGGGGGAGGCACTAGATACTACCTGCATTTCCAGCCCAAACCCCGCCTTTCCCCGGCAGTCCGCACAGGGAGACACTCGGGCAAGATACGCGAAGGGCTCCTAGGAGATCCCATGTGCTGCAGACAGAAGATGGAACTTCCATACACTCACAATACCGGAACACGGCTGACAGTGTGTGGGAGGTTTGGGGCCGCCCTCCACGCAGGTGAGTGGTGTCAAAGGTGTTCCCTGGCATGGGGAATTCGGCAAATTTCCTCCCAAATCCAGGGGGAGGCACTAGATACTACCTGCATTTCCAGCCCAACCCCCGCCTTTCCCCGTCAGCCCGCACAGGCAGACACTCGGGGATTAAACGCGAAGGGCTCCTAGGAGATCCCGGGTGCTGCAGACAGAAGACGGAACCTCCCCACTCTCAGAATTCCGGAACACGGCTGACTGTGTGGGGAAGGTTTGGGGCCGCCCTCCAATCAGCTAAATGGTGTCAAAAGTGTTCCCTGGCATGGGGAAATTCGCTAATTGCCTACCCTTTCCATTGTGAGGCACTACATGCTACCTGCATTTCCAGCAAAAACCCCGCCTTTCCCCGGCAGCCCGCACATGCATACACTCGGGGAAGACACGCGAAATGCTCCTAGGAGATCTCGGGTGCTGCAGACAGAAGACGGAACCTCCCCACTCTCAGAATTCCGGAACACGGCTGACTGTGTGGGGGAGGTTCGCGGCCGCCATCCACGCAGCTAAGTGGTGTCAAAGGTGTTCCCTGGCACGGGGAAGTCCGCTAATTGCCTACCCTGTCCAGGGGGAGGCACTAGATGCTACTTGCATTTCCAGCCCAACCCCCGCTTTCCCCGGCAGCCCGCAATGGGAGACACTCGGGGAAGACACGCGAAGGGCTCCTAGGAGATCCCGGGTGCTGCAGACAGAAAACGGAACCTCCCCACACTCACAATTTCGGAACACGCCTGACTGTGTGTGGGAGGTTTGGGGCCGCCCTCCACGCAGGTGAGTGGTGTCAAAGGTGTCCCCTTTCATGGGGAATTCCCTAATTACCTCCCAAGTCCAGGGGGAGGCACTAAATGCGACCTGCATTTCCAGCCCAACACCCGCCTTTCCCCGGCAGCCCGCACATGCAGACACTCGGGGAAGACACGCGAAGGGCTCCTAGGTGATCCCGGGTGCTGCAGACAGAAGACGGAACATCCCCACTCTCAGAATTCCGGAACACGGCTAACTGTGTGGGGGAGGTTCGGGGCCGCCCTCCACGCAGCTAAGTGGTGTCAAAGGTGTTCCCTTGCATGGGGAAATCCGCTAATTGCCTACCCTGTCCAGGGGGAGGCACTAGATGCTACCTGCATTTCCAGCCCAAACCCCGCCTTTCCCCGGCAGCCCGCACATGCAGACACTCGGGGAAGACACGCGAAGTGCTCCTAGGAGATCCTGGGTGCTGCAGACAGAAGACAGAACCTCCCCACTCTTAGAATTCCGGAACACGGCTGACTGTGTGGGGGAGGTTTGGGGCCGCCGTCCACGGAGCTGACTGGTGTCACAGGTGTTCCCTGGCTGGGGGAATTCCGCTAATTTCGTCCCATGTCCAGGGGGAGGCACTAGATACTACCTGCATTTCCAGCCCAAACCCCGCCTTTCCCCGGCAGCCCGCACAGGGAGACACTCGGGCAAGATACGCGAAGGGCTCCTAGGAGATCCCATGTGCTGCAGACAGAAGATGGAACTTCCATACACTCACAATACCGGAACACGGCTGACTGTGTGTGGGAGGTTTGGGGCCGCCCTCCACGCAGGTGAGTGGTGTCAAAGGTGTTCCCTGGCATGGGGAAATACGCTAATTACCTCCCAAGTCCAGGGGGAGGCACTAAATGCGACCTGCATTTCCAGCCCAACCCCCGCCTTTCCCCGGCAGCCCGCACATGCAGACACTCGGGGAAGACACGCGAAGGGCTCCTAGGAGATCCCGGGTGCTGCAGACAGAAGACGGAACCTCCCCACTCTCAGAATTCCGGAACACGGCTGACTGTGTGGGGAAGGTTTGGGGCCGCCCTCCAATCAGCTAAATGGTGTCAAAGGTGTTCCCTGGCATGGGGAAATCCGCTAATTGCCTACCATTCCATTGTGAGGCACTACATGCTACCTGCATTTCCAGCACAAACCCCGCCTTTCCCCGGCAGCCCGCACATGCATACACTCGGGGAAGACACGCGAAATGCTCCTAGGAGATCTCGGGTGCTGCAGACAGAAGACGGAACCTCCCCACTCTCAGAATTCCGGAACACGGCTGACTGTGTGGGGGAGGTTCGGGGCCGCCATCCACGCAGCTAAGTGGTGTCAAAGGTGTTCCCTGGCACGGGGAAGTCCGCTAATTGCCTACCCTGTCCAGGGGGAGGCACTAGATGCTACTTGCATTTCCAGCCCAACCCCCGCTTTCCCCGGCAGACCGCAATGGGAGACACTCGGGGAAGACACGCGAAGGGCTCCTAGGAGATCCCGGGTGCTGCAGACAGAAAACGGAACCTCCCCACACTCACAATTTCGGAACACGGCTGACTGTGTGTGGGAGGTTTGGGGCCGCCTTCCACGCAGGTGAGTGGTGTCAAAGGTGTCCCCTTTCATGGGGAATTCCCTAATTACCTCCCAAGTCCAGGGGGAGGCACTAAATGCGACCTGCATTTCCAGCCCAATACCCGCCTTTCCCCGGCAGCCCGCACATGCAGACACTCGGGGAAGAAACGCGAAGGGCTCCTAGGTGATCCCGGGTGCTGCAGACAGAAGACGGAACATCCCCACTCTCAGAATTCCGGAACACGGCTGACTGTGTGGGGGAGGTTTGGGGCCGCCGTCCACAAGGTGACTGGTGTCACATATGTTCCCTGGCAGGGGGAAGTCGGCAAATTACCTCCCAAGTCCAGGGGGAGGCACTAGATACTACCTGCATTTCCAGCCCAACCCCCGCCTTTCCCCGGCAGCCCGCAGAGGTAGACACTCGGGGAAGACACGCGAAGTGCTCCTAGGAGATCCCGGGTGCTGCAGACAGAATACGGAACCTCCCCACACTCACAATTCCAGAACATGGCTGACTGTGTGGGGGAGGTTCGGGGCCGCCCTCCACGCAGCTAAGTGGTGTAAAAGGTGTTCCCTGGCAAGGGAAATCCGCTAATTGCCTACCCTTTCCAGCGGGAGGCACTACATGCTACCTGCATTTCCAGCCCAAACCCCGGTTTCCCCGGCAGCCCGCACATGCATACACTCGGGGAAGACACGCGAAATGCTCCTAGGAGATCTCGGGTGCTGCAGACAGAAGACGGAACCTCCCCACTCTCAGAATTCCGGAACACGGCTGACTGTGTGGGGGAGGTTCGGGGCCGCCCTCCACGCAGCTAAGTGGTGTCAAAGGTGTTCCCTGGCATGGGGAAATCCGCTAATTGCCTACCCTGTCCAGGGGGAGGCACTAGATGCTACCTGCATTTCCAGCCCAAACCCCGCCTTTCCCCGGCAGCCCGCACATGCAGACACTCGGGGAAGACACGCGAAGTGCTCCTAGGAGATCCTGGGTGCTGCAGACAGAAGACAGAACCTCCCAACTCTTAGAATTCCGGAACACGGCTGACTGTGTGGGGGAGGTTTGGGGCCGCCGTCCACGGAGCTGACTGGTGTCACAGGTGTTCCCTGGCTGGGGGAATTCCGCTAATTTCGTCCCATGTCCAGGGGGAGGCACTAGATACTACCTGCATTTCCAGCCCAAACCCCGCCTTTCCCCGGCAGCCCGCACAGGGAGACACTCGGGCAAGATACGCGAAGGGCTCCTAGGAGATCCCATGTGCTGCAGACAGAAGATGGAACTTCCATACACTCACAATACCGGAACACGGCTGACTGTGTGTGGGAGGTTTGGGGCCGCCCTCCACGCAGGTGAGTGGTGTCAAAGGTGTTCCCTGGCATGGGGAAATACGCTAATTACCTCCCAAGTCCAGGGGGAGGCACTAAATGCGACCTGCATTTCCAGCCCTACCCCCGCCTTTCCCCGGCAGCCCGCACATGCAGACAATCGGGGAAGACACGCGAAGGGCTCCTAGGAGATCCCGGGTGCTGCAGACAGAAGACGGAACATCCCCACTCTCAGAATTCCGGAACACGGCTGACTGTGTGGGGGAGGTTTGGGGCCGCCGTCCACGCAGCTGACTGGTGTCACAGGTGTTCCCTGGCATGGGGAAGTCGGCAAATTTCCTCCCAAATCCAGGGGGAGGCACAAGATACTACCTGCATTTCCAGCCCAACCCCCGCCTTTCCCCGTCAGCCCGCACAGGCAGACACTCGGGGATTAAACGCGAAGGGCTCCTAGGAGATCCCGGGTGCTGCAGACAGAAGACGGAACCTCCCCACTCTCAGAATTCCGGAACACGGCTGACTGTGTGGGGAAGGTTTGGGGCCGCCCTCCAATCAGCTAAATGGTGTCAAAGGTGTTCCCTGGCATGGGGAAATCCGCTAATTGCCTACCCTTTCCATTGTGAGGCACTACATGCTACCTGCATTTCCAGCACAAACCCCGCCTTTCCCCGGCAGCCCGCACATGCATACACTCGGGGAAGACACGCGAAATGCTCCTAGGAGATCTCGGGTGCTGCAGACAGAAGACGGAACCTCCACACTCTCAGAATTCCGGAACAAGGCTGACTGTGTGGGGGAGGTTCGGGGCCGCCATCCACGCAGCTAAGTGGTGTCAAAGTTGTTCCCTGGCACGGGGAAGTCCGCTAATTGCCTACCCTGTCCAGGGGGAGGCACTAGATGCTACTTGCATTTCCAGCCCAACCCCCGCTTTCCCAGGCAGCCCGCAATGGGAGACACTCGGGGAAGACACGCGAAGTGCTCCTAGGAGATCCCGGGTGCTGCAGACAGAAAACGGAACCTCCCCACACTCACAATTTCGGAACACGGCTGACTGTGTGTGGGAGGTTTGGGGCCGCCCTCCACGCAGGTGAGTGGTGTCAAAGGTGTCCCCTTTCATGGGGAATTCCCAAATTACCTCCCAAGTCCAGGGGGAGGCACTAGATACTACCTGCATTTCCAGCCCAACCCCCGCTTTTCCCCGGCAGCCCGCAGAGGTAGACACTCGGGGAAGACACGCGAAGTGCTCCTAGGAGATCCCGGGTGCTGCAGACAGAAGACGGAACTTCCCCACACTCACAATTCCAGAACATGGCTGACTGTGTGAGGAAGGATCGGGGCCGCCCTCCACGCAGCTAAGTGGTGTCAAAGGTCTTCCCTGGCATGGGGAAATCCGCTAATTGCCTACCCTTTCCAGGGGGAGGCAACATGCTACCTGCATTTCCAGCCCAAACCCCGCCTTTCCCCGGCAGCCCGCACATACATACACTCGGGGAAGTCACGCGAAATGCTCCTAGGAGATCTCGGGTGCTGCAGACAGAAGACGGAACCTCCTCACTCTCAGAATTCCGGAACACGGCTGACTGTGTGTGGGAGGTTTGGGGCCGCCGTCCACACAGCTGACCCTTGTCACAGGTGTTCCCTGGCATGGGGAAGTCCGCTAATTACCTCCCAACTCCAGGGGGAAGCACTAGATACTACCTGCATTTCCAGCCCAACCCCCGCTTTTCCCCGGAAGCCCGCACATGCAGACACTCGGGGAAGAAACGCGAAGTGCTCCTAGGAGATCCCGGGTGCTGCAGACAGTAGACGGAACCTCCCCACACTCAAAATTCCGGAACACGGCTGACTGTGTTGGGGAGGTTCGGGGCCGCCCTCCACGCAGATAAGTGGTGTCAAAGGTGTTCCCTAGCATGGGGAAATCCGCTAATTGCCTACCCTTTCCAGCGGGAGGCATACATTCTACCTGAATTTCCAGCCCAAACCCCGCCTTTCCCCGGCAGCCCGCACATGCATACACTCGGGGAAGACACTCGAAATGCTCCTTGGAGATTCCGTTTGCTGCAGACAGAAGACGGAACTTCCCCACTCTCAGAATTCCGGAACACGGCTGACTGTGTGGGGGAGGTTCGGGGCCGCCCTCCACGCAGCTAAGTGGTGTCAAAGGTCTTCCCTGGCATGGGGAAATCCGCTAATTGCCTACCCTTTCCAGGGGGAGGCAACATGCTACCTGCATTTCCAGCCCAAACCCCGCCTTTCCCCGGCAGCCCGCACATACATACACTCGGGGAAGTCACGCGAAATGCTCCTAGGAGATCTCGGGTGCTGCAGACAGAAGACGGAACCTCCTCACTCTCAGAATTCCGGAACACGGCTGACTGTGTGTGGGAGGTTTGGGGCCGCCGTCCACACAGCTGACCCTTGTCACAGGTGTTCCCTGGCATGGGGAAGTCCGCTAATTACCTCCCAACTCCAGGGGGAAGCACTAGATACTACCTGCATTTCCAGCCCAACCCCCGCTTTTCCCCGGAAGCCCGCACATGCAGACACTCGGGGAAGAAACGCGAAGTGCTCCTAGGAGATCACGGGTGCTGCAGACAGTAGACGGAACCTCCCCACACTCAAAATTCCGGAACACGGCTGACTGTGTTGGGGAGGTTCGGGGCCGCCCTCCACGCAGATAAGTGGTGTCAAAGGTGTTCCCTGGCACGGGGAAGTCCGCTAATTGCCTACACTGTCCAGGGGGAGGCACTAGATGCTACTTGCATTTCCAGCCCATCCCCCGCTTTCTCAGTCAGCCCGCAATGGGAGACACTCTGGGAAGACACGGGAAGTGCTCCTAGGAGATCCCGGGTGCTGCAGACAGTAGACGGAACCTCCCCACACTCAAAATTCCGGAACACGGCTGACTGTGTTGGGGAGGTTCGGGGCCGCCATCCACGCAGTTGAGTGGTGTCAAAGGTGTTCCCTGGCATGGGGAAGTCCGCTAATTACCTCCCAAGTTCAGGGGGAGGCACTAAATGCGACCTGCATTTCCAGCCCAACCCCCGCCTTTCCCCGGCAGCCCGCACATGCAGACACTCGGGGAAGACACGCGAAGGGCTCCTAGGAGATCCCGGGTGCTGCAGACAGAAGACGGAACATCCCCACTCTCAGAATTCCGGAACACGGCTGACTGTGTGGGGGAGGTTTGGGGCCGCCGTCCACGGAGCTGACTGGTGTCACAGGTGTTCCCTGGCTGGGGGAATTCCGCTAATTTCGTCCCATGTCCAGGGGGAGGCACTAGATACTACCTGCATTTCCAGCCCAAACCCTGCCTTTCCCCGGCAGCCCGCACAGGGAGACACTCGGGCAAGATACGCGAAGGGCTCCTAGGAGATCCCATGTGCTGCAGACAGAAGATGGATCTTCAATTCACTCACAATACCGGAACACGGCTGACTGTGTGTGGGAGGTTTGGGGCCGCCCTCCACGCAGGTGAGTGGTGTCAAAGGTGTTCCCTGGCATGGGGAAATACGCTAATTACCTCCCAAGTCCAGGGGGAGGCACTAAATGCGACCTGCATTTCCAGCCCAACCCCCGCCTTTCCCCGGCAGCCCGCACATGCAGACACTCGGGGAAGACACGCGAAGGGCTCCTAGGAGATCCCGGGTGCTGCAGACAGAAGACGGAACATCCCCACTCTCAGAATTCCGGAACACGGCTGACTGTGTGGGGGAGGTTTGGGGCCGCCGTCCACGCAGCTGACTGGTGTCACAGGTGTTCCCTGGCATGGGGAAGTCGGCAAATTTCCTCCCAAATCCAGGGGGAGGCACTAGATACTACCTGCATTTCCAGCCCAACCCCCGCCTTTCCCCGTCAGCCCGCACAGGCAGACACTCGGGGATTAAACGCGAAGGGCTCCTAGGAGATCCCGGGTGCTGCAGACAGAAGACGGAACCTCCCCACTCTCAGAATTCCGGAACACGGCTGACTGTGTGGGGAAGGTTTGGGGCCGCCCTCCAATCAGCTAAATGGTGTCAAAGGTGTTCCCTGGCATGGGGAAATCCGCTAATTGCCTACCCTTTCCATTGTGAGGCACTACATGCTACCTGCATTTCCAGCACAAACCCCGCCTTTCCCCGGCAGCCCGCACATGCATACACTCGGGGAAGACACGCGAAATGCTCCTAGGAGATCTCGGGTGCTGCAGACAGAAGACGGAACCTCCCCACTCTCAGAATTCCGGAACACGGCTGACTGTGTGGGGGAGGTTCGGGGCCGCCATCCACGCAGCTAAGTGGTGTCAAAGGTGTTCCCTGGCACGGGGAAGTCCGCTAATTGCCTACCCTGTCCAGGGGGAGGCACTAGATGCTACTTGCATTTCCAGCCCAACCCCCGCTTTCCCCGGCAGCCCGCAATGGGAGACACTCGGGGAAGACACGCGAAGTGCTCCTAGGAGATCCCGGGTGCTGCAGACAGAAAACGGAACCTCCCCACACTCACAATTTCGGAACACGGCTGACTGTGTGTGGGAGGTTTGGGGCCGCCCTCCACGCAGGTGAGTGGTGTCAAATGTGTCCCCTTTCATGGGGAATTCCCTAATTACCTCCCAAGTCCAGGGGGAGGCACTAAATGCGACCTGCATTTCCAGCCCAATACCCGCCTTTCCCCGGCAGCCCGCACATGCAGACACTCGGGGAAGAAAACGCGAAGGGCTCCTAGGTGATCCCGGGTGCTGCAGACAGAAGACGGAACATCCCCACTCTCAGAATTCCGGAACACGGCTGACTGTGTGGGGGAGGTTTGGGGCCGCCGTCCACGAAGCTGACTGGTGTCACATATGTTCCCTGGCAGGGGGAAGTCGGCAAATTACCTCCCAAGTCCAGGGGGAGGCACTAGATACTACCTGCATTTCCAGCCCAACCCCCGCCTTTCCCCGGCAGCCCGCACATGCAGACACTCGGGGAAGACACGCGAAGGGCTCCTAGGAGATCCTGGGTGCTGCAGACAGAAGACGGAACCTCCCCACACTCACAATTCCAGAACATGGCTGACTGTGTGGGGGAGGTTCGGGGCCGCCCTCCACGCAGCTAAGTGGTGTAAAAGGTGTTCCCTGGCAAGGGAAATCCGCTAATTGCACTACCCTTTCCAGCGGGAGGCACTACATGCTACCTGCATTTCCAGCCCAAACCCCGGTTCCCCGGCAGCCCGCACATGCATACACTCGGGGAAGACACGCGAAATGCTCCTAGGAGATCTCGGGTGCTGCAGACAGAAGACGGAACCTCCCCACTCTCAGAATTCCGGAACACGGCTGACTGTGTGGGGAGGTTCGGGGGCCGCCCCTCCACGCAGCTAAGTGGTGTCAAAGGTGTTCCCTTGCATGGGGAAATCCGCTAATTGCCTACCCTGTCCAGGGGGAGGCACTAGATGCTACCTGCATTTCCAGCCCAAACCCCGCCTTTCCCCGGCAGCCCGCACATGCAGACACTCGGGGAAGACACGCGAAGTGCTCCTAGGAGATCCTGGGTGCTGCAGACAGAAGACAGAACCTCCCCACTCTTAGAATTCCGGAACACGGCTGACTGTGGTGGGGGAGGTTTGGGCCCGCACCCGTCCACGGAGCTGACTGGTGTCACAGGTGTTCCCTGGCTGGGGGAATTCCGCTAATTTCGTCCCATGTCCCAGGGGGAGCACTAGATACTACCTGCATTTCCAGCCCAAACCCCCGCCTTTCCCCGGCAGCCCGCACAGGAACACTCGGGCAGATTACGCGAAGGGCTCTAGAGATCCCATGTGCTGCAGACAGAAGATGGAACTTCCATACACTCACATACCGGAACACGGCTGAACTGTGTGTGGGAGTTTGGGGCCCGCCCTCCACGCAGGTGAGTGGTGTCAAAGGTGTTCCCTGGCATGGGGCAATACGCTAATTACCTCCCAAGTCCAGGGGAGGGCAACTAAATGCGACCTGCATTTCCAGCCCAACCCCCGCCCTTTCCCCGGCAGCCCGCACATGCAGACACTCGGGGGAAGACACGCGAAGGGCTCCTAGGAGATCCCGGGTGTGCTGCAGACAGAAGACGGAACATCCCCAATCTCAGAATTCCGGAACACCGGCTGACTGTGTGGGGAGGTTTGGGGCCGCCGTCCACGCAGCTGACTGGTGTCACAGGTGTTCCCTGGCATGGGGAAGTCGGCAAATTCCTCCCAAATCCAGGGGGAGGGCACTAGATACTACCTGCATTTCCAGCCAACCCCCGCCTTTCCCGGCAGCCCGCAGAGGTAGACACTCGGGGAAGACACGCGAAGTGCTCCTAGGAGATCCCGGGTGCTGCAGACAGAAGACGGTAACCTCCCCACACTCACAATTCCAGAACATGGCTGACTGTGTGAGGAGGATCGGGGCCGCCCTCCACGCAGCTAAGTGGTGTCAAAGGTCTTCCCTGGCATGGGGAAATCCGATAATTGCCTACCCTTTCCAGGGGGAGGCAGACATGCTACCTGCATTTCCAGCCCAAACCCCGCCTTTCCCCGGCAGCCCGCACATACATACACTCGGGGAAGTCACGCGAAATGCTCCTAGGAGATCTCGGGTGCTGCAGACAGAAGACGGAACCTCCTCACTCTCAGAATTCCGGAACACGGCTGACTGTGTGTGGGAGGTTTGGGGCCGCCGTCCACACAGCTGACCCTTGTCACCAGGTGTTCCCTGGCATGGGAAGTCCGCTAATTACCTCCCAACACCAGGGGAAGCACTAGATACTACCTGCATTTCAGCCCACCCCGCTTTTCCCCGGAAGCCCGCACATGCAGACACTCGGGAAGAAACGCGAAGTGCTCCTAGGAGATCCGGGTGCTGCAGACAGTAGACGGAACCTCCCCACACTCAAAATTCCGGAACACGGCTGACTGTGTGGGGAGGTTCGGGGCCGCCCTCCACGCAGATAATGGTGTCAAAGGTGTTCCCTAGCATGGGGAAATCCGCTAATTGCCTACCCTTTCCAGCGGGAGGCATACATGCTACCTGATTTCCAGCCCAAACCCCGCCTTTCCCCGGCACCCGCACATGCATACACTCGGGGAAGACACTCGAATTCTCCTTGGAGATTCGTTTGCTGCAGACAGAGACGGAACTTCCCCACTCTCAGAATCCGGAACACGGCTGACTGTGGGGGGGAGTTCGGGGCCGCCCTCCACGCAGCTAAGTGGTGTCAAAGGTGTTCCC
>NC_045710.1:298392-322890 GCF_009834535.1 Camelus ferus | reverse complement strand
CCCACAAAGTCAGCCGTGTTCCGGAATTCTGAGAGTGGGGAGGTTCCGTCTTCTGTCTGCAGCAACCGAGATCTCCTAGGAGCATTTCGCGTGTCTTCCCCGAGTGTATGCATGTTCGGGCTGCCGGGGAAAGGCGGGGTTTGGGCTGGAAATGCAGGTAGCATGTAGTGCCTCACCCTGGAAAGGGTAGGCAATTAGCGGATTTCCCCATGCCAGGGAACACCTTTGACACCACTTAGCTGCGTGGAGTGCGGCCCCGAACCTTCCCCACACAGTCAGCCGTGTTCCGGAATTGTGAGTGTGGGGAGGTTCCGTCTTCTGTCTGCAGCACCCGGGATCTCCTAGGAGCACTTGACGTGTCTTCCCCGAGTGTCTGCATGTGCGGGCTTCCGGGAAAAGGGGGGGTTTTGGCTGGAAATGCAGGTAGCATCTAGTGACCCCCTGGACAGGGTAGGCAATTAGCGGACTTCCCCTTGCCAGGGAACACCATTGACACCACTTAGCTGCGTGGAGGGCGGCCCCGAACATCCCCCACACAGTCAGCCGTGTTCCGGAATTCTGAGAGTGGGGAGGTTCCGTCTTCTGTCTGCAGCACCCGGGATCTCCTAGGAGCCCTTCGCGTGTCTTCCCCGAGTGTCTCACATTGCGGGCTGCCGGGGAAAGTCGGGGGTGGGCTGGAAATGCCGGTAGGCATCTAGTGCCTCCCCCTGGACTGGGAGGGTAATTAGCGGACTTCCCCTGCCAGGGAACACTTTTGACACCACTCAACTGCGTGGAGGGCGGCCCCAAACCTCCCACACACAGTCAGCCGTGTTCCGGAATTCTGAGAGTGAAGAGGTTCCGTCTTCTGTCTGCTGCACCGGGATCTCCTAGAGCCCTTCGCTCCTTCTCCTAGGAGTCTTCCCGAGTGTATCACTTGCGGGCTGCCGGGGAAATCGGGGGGTTGGCTGGAATTGCAAGTAGCTTCTAGTGCCTTCCCCTGGACAGGTAGGCGTTTAGGCGGACCTTCCCGTGCCAGGGAAACACCTTTGACACCACGTAGCTGCGTGGAGGGCGGCCCCGAACTCTCCCCGACACAGTCAGCCGTGTTCCGGAATTCTGAGAGTGGGGATGTTCCGTTCTTCTGTCTGCAGCACCCGGGATCTCCTAGGAGCCCTTCGCGTGTCTTCCCCGAGTGTCTGCATGTGCGGGCTGCCGGGAAAGGCGGGGTTTGGGCTGGAAATGCAGGTAGCATGTAGTGCCTCCCCCTGGAAGGGTAGGCAATTAGCGGATTTCCCCATGCCAAGGAACACCTTTGACACCACTTAACTGCGTGGAGCGCGGCCCAGAACCTCCCCACACTGTCAGCCGTGTTCCGGTATTGTGAGGTGGTGGGGAAGTTCCGTCTTCTGTCTGCAGCACCGGATCTCCTAGGAGCCCTTCGCTTGTCTTCCCCGAGTGTCTCCCTGTGGCGGGCTGCCGGGGAAAAGGCGGGGGGGTTGGGGCTGGTAAATGCAGGTAGTCAGCTAGTGCCTCCCCGTGGACTTGGGAGGTAATTAGCGGACTTCCCCCTGCCAGGGAACACCTGAGACACCAGTCAGCTGCGTGGACAGCGGCCCCAAACCTCCCCCACACAGTCAGCCGTGTTCCGGAAGTCTGAGAGTGGTGAGGTTCCGTCTTCTGTCTGCAGCACCCGGGATCTCCTAGGAGCGCTTCGCGTGTATTCCCCGTGTGTCGGCTTGTGCGAGCTGCCGGGGAAAGGCGGGGGTTGGGCTGGAAATGCAGGTAGCATCTAGTGCCTCCCCATGGACAGGGTAGGCAATTAGCGGACTTCCCCATGCCAGGGAAAACCTTTGACACCACTTAGCTGCGTGGAAGGCGGCCCCGAACCTCCCCCACACAGTAAGCCGTGTTCCGGATTTCTGAGTGTGGGGAGGTTCCGTCTTCTGTCTGCAGCACCCGGGATCTCCTAGGAGCCCTTCGCGTGTCTTCCCCGAGTGTCTCACATTGCGGGCTGCCGTAGAAAGGCGGGGTTTGGGCTGGAAATGCAGGTAGCATGTAGTGCCTCCCCCTGGAAAGGGTAGACAATTAGCGGATTTCCCCATGCCAGGGAACACCATTGACACCACTTAACTGCGTGGAGGGCGGCCCAGAACATCCCCCACACAGTCAGCCGTGTTCCGGTATTGTGAGTGTGGGGAAGTTCCGTCTTCTGTCTGCAGCACCCGGAATCTACTAGGATCCCTTCGCGTGTCTTCCCCGAGTGTCTGGCTGTGCGTGCTGCCGGGGAAAGTCGGGGGTTGGGCTGGAAATGCAGGTAGCATCTAGTGCCTCCCCCTGGACTGGTAGGCAATTAGCGGACTTCCCCGTGCAAGGGAACACTTGAAAACACTTAGCGGCGTGGAGGACGGCCCCAAACCACCCCCACACAGTTAGACATGTTCCGGATTGTGAGTGTGGGGAGGGTTCCGTCTTCTGTCTGCAGCACCCGGGATCACCTAGGAGTCCTTCGCGTGTCTTCCACGAGTGTCCTGCCTGTGCGGGCTGCCGGGAAAGGCGGGGGTTGGGCTGGAAATGCAGGTAGCATCTAGTGCCTCCCCCTGGACTTGGGAGGTAATTAGCGGACTTCCCCCTGCCAGGGAACACCTGTGACACCAGTCAGCTGCGGGACGGCGGCCCCAAACCTCCCCCACACAGTCAGCCGTGTTCGGTATTGTGAGTGTGGGGAAGTTCCGTCTTCTGTCTGCAGCACCCGGAATCTCCTAGGAGCCCTTCGCGTGTCTTCCCGAGTATCTGCCTGTGCGGGCGTGCCGGGGAAAGGCGGGGGTTGGGCTGGAAATGCAGGTAGCATCTAGTGCCTCCCCCTGGACAGGGTAGGCAATTAGCGGATTTACCCATGCCAGGGAACACCTTTGACAACACTTAGCGGCGTGGAGGCGGCCCCAAACCACCCCCAAACAGTCAGCCGTGTTCCGGGATTGTGAGTGTGGGGAAGTTCCGTCTACAGTCTGCAGCACCCGGGATCTCCTAGGAGCCCTTCGCGTGTCTTCCCCGAGTGTCTCACATTGCGGGCTGCCGGGAAAGGCGGGGGTTGGGCTGGAAATGCAGGTAGCATCTAGTGCCTCCCCCTGGACCTGGGAGGTAATTAGCGGACTTTCCCCTGCCAGGGAACACTTTTGACACCACTCAACTGCGTGGAGGGCGGCCCCAAACCTCCCACACACAGTCAGCCGTGTTCCGGAATTCTGAGAGTGAGGAGGTTCCGTCTTCTGTCTGCTGCACCCGGGATCTCCTAGGAGACCTTCGCGTGTCTTCCCCGAGTGTATCCCATTGCGGGCTGCCGGGGAAAGCGGGGGTTGGGCTGGAATTGCAAGTAGCTTCTAGTGCATTCCCCTGGACTGGGTAGGCATTTAGCGGACTTCCCCGTGCCAGGGAACACCTTTGACACCACGTAGCTGCGTGGAGGGCTGCCCCGAACCTCCCCGACACAGTCAGCCGTGTTCCGGAATTCTGAGAGTGGGGATGTTCCGTCTTCTGTCTGCAGCACCCGGGATCTCCTAGGAGCCCTTCGCGTGTCTTCCCCGAGTGTCTGCATGTGCGGGCTGCCGGGGAAAGGCGGGGGTTGGGCTGGAAATGCAGGTCACATTTAGTGCCTCCCCCTGGACTTGGGAGGTAATTAGCGGACTTCCCCATGCCAGGGAACACCTTTGACACCACTCACCTGCGTGGAGGGCGGCCCCAAACCTCCCAAACACAGTCAGCCGTGTTCCGGAATTGTGAGTGTGGGGAGGTACCGTTTTCTGTCTGCAGCACCCGGGATCTCCTAGGAGCCCTTCGCGTGTCTTCCACGGTTGTCTCCCATTGAGGGCTGCCGGGGAAAGCGGGGGTTGGCCTGGAAATGCAAGTAGCATCTAGTGCCTCCCCCTGGACAGGTTAGGCCATTAGCGGACTTCCCCGTGACAGGGAACAGCTGTGACACCAGTCAGCTGCGTGGACGGCGGCCCCAAACCTCCAACACACAGTCAGCCGTGTTCCGGAATTCTGAGAGTGAGGAGGTTCCGTCTTCTGTCTGCAGCACCCGGGATCTCCTAGGAGCACTTCGCGTGTCTTCCCCGAGTGTCTGCATGTGCGGGCTTCCGGGGAAAGGCGGGGTTTGGGCTGGAAATGCAGGTAGCATCTAGTGACTCCCCCTGGACAGGGTAGGCAATTAGCGGACTTCCCCGTGCCAGGGAACACCATTGACACCACTTAGCTGCGTGGAGGGCTGCCCCGAACCTCCCACACACAGTCAGCCGTGTTCCGGAATTCTGAGAGTGGGGAGGTTCCGTCTTCTGTCTGCAGCACCCGGGATATCCTAGGAGCATTTCGCGTGTCTTCCCCGAGTGTCTGCATGTGCGGGATGCCGGGGAAAGGCGGGGTTTGGGCTGGAAATGCAGGTAGTATCTAGTGCCTCCCCCTTGACTTGGGAGGTATTTAGCGGTATTCCCCATGCCAGGGAACACCTTTGACACCACTCAGCTGCGTGGACGGGCGGCCCAAACCTCACTCACACAGTCAGCCGTGTTCCGGAATTGTGAGTGTGGGGAGGTTCCGTCATTCTGTCTGCAGCACCCGGGATCTCCTAGGAGCCCTTACGCGTGTCTTCCCCGAGTGTCTGCATGTGCGGGCTGCCGAGAAAGGCGGGGGTTGGGCTGGAAATGCAGGTAGCATCTAGTGCCTACCCCTGGACATGGTAGGCAATTAGCGGAATTCCCCGTGCCATGGAACACTTTTGACACCACTTAGCTGCGTGGAGGGCGGCCCCGAACCTCCCCCACACAGTCAGCCGTGTTCCGGAATTCTGAGAGTGGGGAGGTTCCGTCTTCTGTCTGCAACACCCGGATCTCCTAGGAGCCCTTCGCGTGTCTTGCCCCGAGTGTCTACCTGTGCGGGCTGCCGGGGAAAGGCGGGGGTTGGGCTGGAAATGCAGGTAGCATTTAGTGCCTCCCCTGGACTTGGGAGGTAATTAGCGGACTTCCCCATGCCAGGGAACACCTTTGACACCTCTCACCTGCGTGGAGGGCGGCCCCAAACCTCCCACACACAGTCAGCCGTGTTCCGAAATTGTGAGTGTGGGGAGGTTCCGTTTTCTGTCTGCAGCACCGGGGATCTCCTAGGAGCACTTCGCGTGTCTTCCACGGTTGTCTCCCATTGAGGGCTGCCGGGGAAAGCGGGGGTTGGGCTGGAAATGCAAGTAGCATCTAGTGCCTCCCCCTGGACAGGGTAGGCCATTAGCGGACTTCCCCGTGCCAGGGAACAGCTGTGACACCAGTCAGCTGCGTGGACGGCGGCCCCAAACCTCCAACACACAGTCAGCCGTGTTCCGGAATTCTGAGAGTGAGGAGGTTCCGTCTTCTGTCTGCAGCACCCGAGATCTCCTAGGAGCATTTCGCATGTCTTCCCCGAGTGTATGCATGTGCGTGCTAACGGGGAAAGGCGGCGTCGGGCTGGAAATGCAGGTAGCATGTAGTGCCTCACCCTGGACATTGTAGGCAATTAGCGGACTTCCCCCTGCCAGGGAATACCTTTGACATCACTTAGCTGCGTGGAGGGCGGCCCCGAACCTCCCCCACACAGTCAGCCGTGTTCCGGTATTGTGAGTGTGTGGAAGTTCCGTCTTCTGTCTGCAGCACGCGGAATCTCCTACGAGCCCTTCGCGTGTCTTCCCCGAGTGTCTGCCTGTGCGGGCTGCCGGGGAAATGCGGGGGTTGGGCTGGAAATGCAGGTAGCATCTAGTGCCTCCCCCTGGACAGGGTAGGCAATTAGCGAATTTACCCATGCCAGGGAACACCTTTGACAACACTTAGCGGCGTGGAGGGCGGCCCCAAACCACCCCCACACAGTTAGCCGTGTTCCGGGATTGTGAGTGTGGGGAGGTTCCGTCTACAGTCTGCAGCACCCGGGATCTCCTAGGAGCCCTTCGCGTGTCTTCCCCGAGTGTCTCACATTGCGGGCTGCCGGGGAAAGGCGGGGGTTGGGCTGGAAATGCAGGTAGCATCTAGTGCCTCCCCCTGGACTTGGGAGGTAATTAGCGGACTTCCCCCTGCCAGGGAACACCTTTGACACCACTCAACTGCGTGGAGGGCGGCCCCAAACCTCCCACACACAGTCAGCCGTGTTCCGGAATTCTGAGAGTGAGGAGGTTCCGTCTTCTGTCTGCTGCACCCGGGATCTCCTAGGAGCCCTTCGCGTGTCTTCCCAGAGTGTATCCCATTGCGGGCTGCCGGGGAAAGCGGGGGTTGGGCTGGAAATGCAAGTAGCTTCTAGTGCTTTCCCCTGGACAGGGTAGGCAATTAGCGGACTTCCCCGTGCCAGGGAACACCTTTGACACCACTTAGCTGCGTGGAGGGCCGCCCCGAACCTCTCCGACACAGTCAGCCGTGTTCCGGAAATCTGAGAGTGGGGATGTTCCGTCTTCTCTCTGCAGCACCCGGGATCTCCTAGGAGCCCTTCGCGTGTCTTCCCCGAGTGTCTGCATGTGCGGGCTGCCGGGAAAGGCGGGGGTTGGGCTGGAAATGCAGGTCACATTTAGTGCCTCCCCCTGGACTTGGGAGGTAATTAGCGGACTTCCCCATGCCAGGGAACACCTTTGACACCACTCACCTGCGTGGAGGGCGGCCCCAAACCTCCCACACACAGTCAGCCGTGTTCCGGAATTCTGAGAGTGAGGAGGTTCCGTCTTCTGTCTGCTGCACCCGAGATCTCCTAGGAGCATTTCGCGTGTCTTCCCCGAGTGTATGCATGTGCGGGCTACCGGGGAAAGGCGGGGTTTGTGCTGGAAATGCAGGTAGCATCTAGTGCCTCCCCCTGGATTGGGAGGTAATTAGCGGACTTCCCCCTGCCAGGGAACACCTGATGACACCAGTCAGCTGCGTGGACGGCGGCCCCAAACCTCCCCCACACAGTCAGCCGTGTTCCGGAATTCTGAGAGTGGGGAGGTTCCGTCTTCTGTCTGCAGCACCCGGGATCTCCTAGGAGCCCTTCGCGTGTATTCCCCGAGTGTCTGCTTGTGCGGAGCTGCCGGGGAAAGGCGGGGGTTGGGCTGGAAATGCAGGTAGCATCTATTGCCTCCCCCTGGACAGGGTAGGCAATTAGCGGAATTCCCCATGCCAGGGAAAACCTTTGACACCACTTAGCTGCGTGGAGGGCGGCCCCGAACCTCCCCCACACAGTCAGCCGTGTTCCGGAATTCTGAGATTGGGGAGGTTCCGTCTTCTGTCTGCAGCACCCGGGATCTCCTAGGAGCCTTCGCGTGTCTTCCCCGAGTGTCTGCACATGTGCGGGCTGCCGGGGAAAGGCGGGGTTTGGGCTGGAAATGCAGGTAGTATCTAGTGCCTCCCCCTGGACTTGGGAGGTAATTAGCTGAATTACCCCTGCCAGGGAACACCTGTGACACCAGTCAGCTGCGTGGACGGCGGCCCCTAACCTCCCACACACAGTCAGCCGTGTTCCGGAATTCTGAGAGTGAGGAGGTTCCGTCTTCTGTCTGCAGCACCCGAGATCTCCTAGGAGCCTTTCGCGTGTCTTCCCCGAGTGTATGCATGTGCGGGCTACGGGGAAAGGCGGGGTTGGGCTGGAAATGCAGGTAGCATGTAGTGCCTCCCCCTGGAAATTGTAGGCAATTAGCGGACTTCCCCCTGCCAGGGATACCTTTGACATCACTTAGCTGCGTGGAGGGCGGCCCCGAACCTCCCCCACACAGTCAGCCGTGTTCCGGTATTGTGAGTGTGGGGAAGTTCCGTCTTCTGTCTGCAGCACCCGGATCTCCTAGGAGCCCTTCGCGTGTCTTCCCCGAGTGTCTGCCTGTGCGGGCTGCCGGGTAAAGGCGGGGGTTGGGCTGGAAATGCAGGTAGCATCTAGTGCCTCCCCCTGGACAGGGTAGGCAATTAGCGGACTTTCCCATGCCAGGGAACACCTTTGACAACACTTAGCTGCGTGGAGGGCGGCCCCGAACCATCCCCCACACAGTTAGCCGTGTTCCGGGATTGTGAGTGTGGGGAGGTTCCGTCTTCTGTCTGCAGCACCCGGGATCTCCTAGGAGCCCTTCGCGTGTCTTCCCCGAGTGTCTCACATTGCGGGCTGCCGGGGAAAGCGGGGGTTGGGCTGGAAATGCAAGTAGCTTCTAGTGCCTTCCCCTGGACAGGGTAGGCAATTAGCGGACTTCCCCGTGCCAGGGAACACCTTTGACACCACTTAACAGCGTGGAGGGCGGCCCCGAACCTCTCCGATACAGTCAGCCGTGTTCCGGAATTCTGAGAGTGGGGATGTTCCGTCTTCTCTCTGCAGCACCCGGGATCTCCTAGGAGCCCTTCGCGTGTCTTCCCCGAGTGTCTGCATGTGCGGGCTGCCGGGGAAAAGCGGGGGTTGGGCTGGAAATGCAGGTCACTATTAGTGCCTCCCCCTGGACTTGGGAGGTAATTAGCGGACTTCCCCATGCCAGGGAACACATTTGACACCACTCACCTGCGTGGAGGGCGGCCCCAAACCTCCCACACACAGTCAGCCGTGTTCCGGAATTCTGAGAGTGAGGAGGTTCCGTCTTCTGTCTGCTGCACCCGAGATCTCCTAGGAGCATTTCGCGTGTCTTCCCCGAGTGTATGCATGTGCGGGCTGACCGGGGAAAGGCGGGGTTTGTGCTGGAAATGCAGGTAGCATCTAGTGCCTCCCCCTGGACTTGGGAGGTAATTAGCGGACTTCCCCTGCCAGGGAACACCTGAGACACCAGTCAGCTGCGTGGACAGCGGCCCCAAACCTCCCCCACACAGTCAGCTGTGTTCCGGAAGTCTGAGAGTGGGGAGGTTCCGTCTTCTATCTGCAGCACTCGGGATCTCCTAGGAGCCCTTCGCGTGTATTCCCCGTGTGTCTGCTTGTGCGAGCTGCCGGGGAAAGGCGGGGGTTGGGCTGGAAATGCAGGTAGCATCTAGTGCCTCCCCATGGACAGGGTAGGCAATTAGCGGACTTCCCCATGCCAGGGAAAACCTTTGACACCACTTAGCTGCGTGGAGGGCGGCCCCGAACCTCCCCCACACAGTCAGCCGTGTTCCGGAATTCTGAGAGTGAGGAGGTTCCGTCTTCTGTCTGCTGAACCCGAGATCTCCTAGGAGCATTTCGCGTGTCTTCCCCGAGTGTCTGCATGTGCGGGCTGCCGGGAAAGGCGGGGGTTGGGCTGGAAATGCAGGTCAGTATCTAGTGCCTCCCCTGGACTTGGGAGGTAATTAGCGGACTTCCCCATGCCAGGGAACACCTTTGACACCACTCACCTGCGTGGAGGGCGGCCCCAAACCTCCCCCACACAGTCAGCCGTGTTCCGGAATTGTGAGTGTGTGGAGGTTACCGTTTTCTGTCTGCAGCACCCGGGATCTCCTAGGAGCCCTTCGCGTGTCTTCCACGGTTGTCTCCCATTGAGGGCTGCCGGGGAAAGAGGGGGTTGGGCTGGAAATGCTAGTAGCATCTAGTGCCTCCCCCTGGACAGGTTAGGCCATTAGCGGACTTTCCCGTGCCAGGGAACAGCTGTGACACCAGTCAGCTGCGTGGACGGCGGCCCCAAACCTCCCACACACAGTCAGCCGTGTTCCGGAATTCTGAGAGTGAGGAGGTTCCGTCTTCTGTCTGCAGCACCCGGGATCTCCTAGGAGCACTTCGCGTGTCTTCCCCGAGTGTCTGCATGTGCGGGCTGCCGGGGAAAGGCGGGGTTTGGGCTGGAAATGCAGGTAGCATCTAGTGCCTCCCCCTGGACAGGGTAGGCAATTAGCGGACTTTCCCCATGCCAGGGAACACCTTTGACACCACTTAGCTGCGTGGAGGGCGGCCCCGAACCTCCCCCACACAGTCAGCCGTGTTCCGGAATTGTGAGTGTGGGGAGGTTCCGTCTTCTGTCTGCAGCACCCGGGATCTCCTAGGAGCACTTCGCGTGTCTTCCCCGAGTGTCTGCATGTGCGGGCTGCCGGGGAAAGGCGGGGTTTGGGCTGGAAATGCAGGTAGTATCTAGTGCCTCCCCCTTGACTTGGGAGGTAATTAGCGGACTTCCCCATGCCAGGGAACACCTTTGACACCACTCAGCTGCGTGGAGGGCGGCCCCGAATCTCACCCACACAGTCAACCGTGTTCCGGAATTGTGAGTGTGGGGAGGTTCCGTCTTCTGTCTGCCGCACCCGGGATCTCCTAGGAGCCCTTCGCGTGTCTTCCCCGAGTGTCTGCATGTGCGGGCTGCCGGGAAAGGCGGGGGTTGGGCTGGAAATGCAGGTAGCATCTAGTGCCTCCCCTGGACATGGTAGGCAATTAGCGGAATTCCCCTGCCAGGGAACACTTTTGACACCACTTAGCTGCGTGGAGGGCGGCCCCGAACCTCCCCCACACAGTCAGCCGTGTTCCGGAATTCTGAGAGTGGGGAGGTTCCGTCTTCTGTCTGCAGCACCCGGGATCTCCTAGGAGCCCTTCGCGTGTCTTCCCGAGTGTCTGCATGTGCGGGCTGCCGAGGAAAGTCGGGGGTTGGGCTGGAAATGCAGGTAGCATCTAGTGCCTCCCCTGGACTGGGAGGTAATTAGCGGACTTCCCCATGCCAGGGAACACCTTTGACACCACTTAGCTGCGTGGAGGGCGGCCCCGAAACCTCCCACACACAGTCAGCCGTGTTCCGGAATTGTGAGTGTGGGGAGGTTCCGTCTTCTGTCTGCAGCACCCGGGATCTCCTAGGAGCACTTCGCGTGTCTTCCCCGAGTGTCTGCCATGTGCGGGCTGCCGGGGAAAGGCGGGGGTTGGGCTGGAAATGCAGGTAGCATCTAGTGCCTCCCCCTGGACTGGGAGGTAATTAGCGGACTTCCCCTGCCAGGGAACACCTGTGACACCAGTCAGCTGCGTGGACGGCGGCCCCAAACCTCCCACACACAGTCAGCCGTGTTCCGGAATTCTGAGAGTGAGGAGGTTCCGTCTTCTGTCTGCAGCACCCGAGATCTCCTAGGAGCACTTTCGCGTGTCTTCCCCGAGTGTATGCATGTGCGGGCTGACGGGGAAAGGCGGGGTTGGGCTGGAAATGCAGGTAGCATCTAGTGCCTCCCCCTGGACATTGTAGGCAATTAGCGGACTTCCCCTGTCAGGGAATACCTTTGACACTCACTTAGCTGCGTGGAGGGCGGCCCCGAACCTCCCCCACACAGTCAGCCGTGTTCCGGAATTGTGAGTGTGGGGAGGTTCCGTCTTCTGTCTGCAGCACCCGGAATCTCCTAGGAGCCCTTCGCGTGTCTTCCCCGAGTGTCTGCATGTGCGGGCTGCCGGGGAAAGGCGGGGGTTGGGCTGGAAATGCAGGTAGCATCTAGTGCCTCCCCCTGGACAGGGTAGGCAATTAGCGGATTTACCCATGCCAGGGAACACCTTTGACACCACTTAGCTGCGTGGAGGGCGGCCCCGAACCTCCCCCACACAGTCAGCCGTGTTCCGGAATTGTGAGTGTGGGGAGGTTCCGTCTACATGTCTGCAGCACCCGGGATCTCCTAGGAGCCACTTCGCGTGTCTTCCCCGAGTGTCTGCACATGTGCGGGCTGCCGGGGAAAGGCGGGGGTTGGGCTGGAAATGCAGGTAGCATCTAGTGCCTCCCCCTGGACTTGGGAGGTAATTAGTGGACTTCCCCCTGCCAGGGAACACCTTGACACCACTCAACTGCGTGGAGGGCTGCCCCGAACCTCCCACACACAGTCAGCCGTGTTCCGGAATTCTGAGAGTGGGGAGGTTCCGTCTTCTGTCTGCAGCACCCGGGATATCCTAGGAGCATTTCGCGTGTCTTCCCCGAGTGTCTGCATGTGCGGGATGCCGGGGAAAGGCGGGGTTTGGGCTGGAAATGCAGGTAGTATCTAGTGCCTCCCCCTTGACTTGGGAGGTATTTAGCGGTATTCCCCATGCCAGGGAACACCTTTGACACCACTCAGCTGCGTGGAGGGCGGCCCAAAACCTCACTCACACAGTCAGCCGTGTTCCGGAATTGTGAGTGTGGGGAGGTTCCGTCATCTGTCTGCCGCACCCGGGATCTCCTAGGAGCCCTTCGCGTGTCTTCCACGAGTGTCTGCATGTGCGGGCTGCCGAGAAAGGCGGGGGTTGGGCTGGAAATGCAGGTCGCATCTAGTGCCTACCCCTGGACATGGTAGGCAATTAGCGGAATCCCCGTGCCATGGAACACTTTTGACACCACTTAGCTGCGTGGAGGGCGGCCCCGAACCTCCCCCACACAGTCAGCAGTGTTCCGGAATTCTGAGAGTGGGGAGGTTCCGTCTTCTGTCTGCAACACCCGGGATCTCCTAGGAGCCCTTCGCGTGTCTTGCCCGAGTGTCTACCTGTGCGGGCTGCCGGGGAAAGGCGGGGGTTGGGCTGGAAATGCAGGTCGCATTTAGTGCCTCCCCCTGGACTTGGGAGGTAATTAGCGGACTTCCCCATGCCAGGGAACACCTTTGACAACTCTCACCTGCGTGGAGGGCGGCCCCAAACCTCCCACACACAGTCAGCCGTGTTCCGAAATTGTGAGTGTGGGGAGGATCCGTTTTCTGTCTGCAGCACCGGGGATCTCCTAGGAGCACTTCGCGTGTCTTCCACGGTTGTCTCCCATTGAGGGCTGCCGGGGAAAGCGGGGGTTGGGCTGGAAATGCAAGTAGCATCTAGTGCCTCCCCCTGGACAGGGTAGGCCATTAGCGGACTTCCCCGTGCCAGGGAACAGCTTTGACACCACTTCAGCTGCGTGGACGGCGGCCCCAAACCTCCCACACACAGTCAGCCGTGTTCCGGAATTCTGAGAGTGAGGAGGTTCCGTCTTCTGTCTGCAGCACCCGAGATCTCCTAGGAGCATTTCGCAGTGTCTTCCCCGAGTGTATGCATGTGCGGGCTACGGGGAAAGGCGGGGTTCGGGCTGGAAATGCAGGTAGCATGTAGTGCCTCACCCTGGACATTGTAGGCAATTAGCGGACTTCCCCATGTCAGGGAACTACCTTTGACACCACTTAGCTGCGTGGAGGGCGGCCCCGAACCTCCCCCACACAGTCAGCCGTGTTCCGGTATTGTGAGTGTGGGGAAGTTCCGTCTTCTGTCTGCAGCACCCGGAATCTCCTACGAGCCCTTCGCGTGTCTTCCCCGAGTGTCTGCCTGTGCGGGCTGCCGGGGAAATGCGGGGGTTGGGCTGGAAATGCAGGTAGCATCTAGTGCCTCCCCCTGGACAGGGTAGGCAATTAGCGGAATTACCCATGCCAGGGAACACCTTTGACAACACTTAGCTGCGTGGAGGGCGGCCCCAAACCACCCCCACACAGTTAGCCGTGTTCCGGGATTGTGAGTGTGGGGAGGTTCCGTCTTACAGTCTGCAGCACCCGGGATCTCCTAGGAGCCCTTCGCGTGTCTTCCCCGAGTGTCTCACATGTGCGGGCTGCCGGGGAAAGGCGGGGGTTGGGCTGGAAATGCAGGTAGCATCTAGTGCCTCCCCCTAGACTTGGGAGGTAATTAGCGGACTTCCCCCTGCCAGGGAACACCTTGACACCACTCAACTGCGTGGAGGGCGGCCCCAAACCTCCCACACACAGTCAGCCGTGTTCCGGAATTCTGAGAGTGAGGAGGTTCCGTCTTCTGTCTGCAGCACCCGGGATCTCCTAGGAGCCCTTCGCGTGTCTTCCCCGAGTGTATCCCATTGCGGGCTGCCGGGGAAAGCGGGGGTTGGGCTGGAAATGCAAGTAGCTTCTAGTGCCTTCCCCTGGACAGGGTAGGCAATTAGCGGACTTCCCCGTGCCAGGGAACACCTTTGACACCACTTAGCTGCGTGGAGGGCGGCCCCGAACCTCCCCGACACAGTCAGCCGTGTTCCGGAATTCTGAGAGTGGGGATGTTCCGTCTTCTGTCTGCAGCACCCGGGATCTCCTAGGAGCCCTTCGCGTGTCTTCCCCGAGTGTCTCACATTGCGGGCTGCCGGGGTAAGGCGGGGTTTGGGCTGGAAATGCAGGTAGTATCTAGTGCCTCCCCCTGGACTTGGGAGGTAATTAGCGGAATTCCCCCTGCCAGGGAACACCTTTGACACCACTCAACTGCGTGGAGGGCGGCCCCAAACCTCCCACACACAGTCAGCCGTGTTCCGGAATTCTGAGAGTGAGGAGGTTCCGTCTTCTGTCTGCTGCACCCGGGATCTCCTAGGAGCCCTTCGCGTGTCTTCCCCGAGTGTATCCCATTGCGGGCTGCCGGGGAAAGCGGGGGTTGGGCTGGAAATGTAAGTAGCTTCTAGTGCCTTCCCCTGGACAGGGTAGGCAATTAGCGGACTTCCCCGTGCCAGGGAACACATTTGACACCACTCACCTGCGTGGAGGGCGGCCCCAAACCTCCCACACACAGTCAGCCGTGTTCCGGAATTCTGAGAGTGAGGAGGTTCCGTCTTCTGTCTGCTGCACCCGAGATCTCCTAGGAGCATTTCGCGTGTCTTCCCCGAGTGTATGCATGTGCGGGCTACCGGGGAAAGGCGGGGTTTGTGCTGGAAATGCAGGTAGCATCTAGTGCCTCCCCCTGGACTTGGGAGGTAATTAGCGGACTTCCCCCTGCCAGGGAACACCTGAGACACCAGTCAGCTGCGTGGACAGCGGCCCCAAACCTCCCACACACAGTCAGCTGTGTTCCGGAAGTCTGAGAGTGGGGAGGTTCCGTCTTCTGTCTGCAGCACTCGGGATCTCCTAGGAGCCCTTCGCGTGTATTCCCCGTGTGTCTGCTTGTGCGAGCTGCCGGGGAAAGGCGGGGGTTGGGCTGGAAATGCAAGTAGCTTCTAGTGCTTTCCCCTGGACAGGGTAGGCAATTAGCGGACTTCCCCGTGCCAGGGAACACCTTTGACACCACTTAGCTGCGTGGAGGGCGGCCCCGAACCTCCCCCACACAGTCAGCCGTGTTCCGGAATTCTGAGAGTGAGGAGGTTCCGTCTTCTGTCTGCTGCACCCGAGATCTCCTAGGAGCATTTCGCGTGTCTTCCCCGAGTGTCTCACATTGCGGGCTGCCGGGGAAAGGCGGGGGTTGGGCTGGAAATGCAGGTCACATTTAATGCCTCCCCCTGGAATTGGGAGGTAATTAGCGGACTTCCCCCTGCCAGGGAACACCTTTGACACCACTCACCTGCGTGGAGGGCGGCCCCAAACCTCCCACACACAGTCAGCCGTGTTCCGGAATTGTGAGTGTGGGGAGGTACCGTTTTCTGTCTGCAGCACCCGGGATCTCCTAGGAGCCCTTCGCGTGTCTTCCACGGGTGTCTCCCATTGCGGGCTGCCGGGGAAAGCGGGGGTTGGGCTGGAAATGCAAGTAGCATCTAGTGCCTCCCCCTGGACAGGTTAGGCCATTAGCGGACTTCCCCGTGCCAGGGAACACCTGTGACACCAGTCAGCTGCGTGGACGGCGGCCCCAAACCTCCCACACACAGTCAGCCGTGTTCCGGAATTCTGAGAGTGAGGAGGTTCCGTCTTCTGTCTGCAGCACCCGGGATCTCCTAGGAGCACTTCGCGTGTCTTCCCCGAGTGTCTGCATGTGCGGGCTTCCGGGGAAAGGCGGGGTTTGGGCTGGAAATGCAGGTAGCATCTAGTGCCTCCCCCTGGACAGGGTAGGCAATTAGCGGACTTCCCCGTGCCAGGGAACACCTTTGACACCACTTAGCTGCGTGGAGGGCGGCCCCGAACCTCCCCCACACAGTCAGCCGTGTTCCGGAATTCTGAGAGTGGGGAGGTTCCGTCTTCTGTCTGCAGCACCCGGGATATCCTAGGAGCATTTCGCGTGTCTTCCCCGAGTGTCTGCATGTGCGGGCTGCCGGGGAAAGGCGGGGTTTGGGCTGGAAATGCAGGTAGTATCTAGTGCCTCCCCCTTGAATTGGGAGGTAATTAGCGGTATTCCCCATGCCAGGGAACACCTTTGACACCACATCAGCTGCGTGGAGGGCGGCCCAAACCTCACTCACACAGTCAGCCGTGTTCCGGAATTGTGAGTGTGGGGAGGTTCCGTCATCTGTCTGCCGCACCCGGGATCTCCTAGGAGCCCTTCGCGTGTCTTCCACGAGTGTCTGCATGTGCGGGCTGCCGGGGAAAGGCGGGGGTTGGGCTGGAAATGCAGGTCGCATCTAGTGCCTACCCCTGGACATGGTAGGCAATTAGCGGAATCCCCGTGCCAGGGAACACTTTTGACACCACTTAGCTGCGTGGAGGGCGGCCCCGAACCTCCCCCACACAGTCAGCCGTGTTCCGGAATTCTGAGAGTGGGGAGGTTCCGTCTTCTGTCTGCAACACCCGGGATCTCCTAGGAGCCCTTCGCGTGTCTTGCCCGAGTGTCTACCTGTGCGGGCTGCCGGGGAAAGGCGGGGGTTGGGCTGGAAATGCAGGTCGCATTTAGTGCCTCCCCCTGGACTTGGGAGGTAATTAGCGGACTTCCCCATGCCAGGGAACACCTTTGACACCTCTCACCTGCGTGGAGGGCGGCCCCAAACCTCCCACACACAGTCAGCCGTGTTCCGAAATTGTGAGTGTGGGGAGGTTCCGTTTTCTGTCTGCAGCACCCGGGATCTCCTAGGAGCACTTCGCGTGTCTTCCCCGAGTTGTCTCCCATTGCGGGCTGCCGGGGAAAGCGGGGGTTGGGCTGGAAATGCAAGTAGCATCTAGTGCCTCCCCCTGGACAGGGTAGGCAATTAGCGGACTTCCCCGTGCCAGGGAACACCTTTGACACCACTTAGCTGCGTGGAGGGCGGCCCCAAACCTCCCACACACAGTCAGCCGTGTTCCGGAATTCTGAGAGTGAGGAGGTTCCGTCTTCTGTCTGCAGCACCCGAGATCTCCTAGGAGCATTTCGCGTGTCTTCCCCGAGTGTATGCATGTGCGGGCTGCCGGGGAAAGGCGGGGTTGGGCTGGAAATGCAGGTAGCATGTAGTGCCTCCCCCTGGACATGGTAGGCAATTAGCGGACTTCCCCATGCCAGGGAACACCTTTGACACCACTTAGCTGCGTGGAGGGCGGCCCCGAACCTCCCCCACACAGTCAGCCGTGTTCCGGTATTGTGAGTGTGGGGAGTTCCGTCTTCTGTCTGCAGCACCCGGGATCTCCTAGGAGCCCTTCGCGTGTCTTCCCCGAGTGTCTGCATGTGCGGGCTGCCGGGGAAATGCGGGGGTTGGGCTGGAAATGCAGGTAGCATCTAGTGCCTCCCCCTGGACAGGGTAGGCAATTAGCGGAATTACCCATGCCAGGGAACACCTTTGACAACACTTAGCTGCGTGGAGGGCGGCCCCAAACCTCCCCCACACAGTCAGCCGTGTTCCGGATTGTGAGTGTGGGGAGGTTCCGTCTTCTAGTCTGCAGCACCCGGGATCTCCTAGGAGCCCTTCGCGTGTCTTCCCCGAGTGTCTGCCATGTGCGGGCTGCCGGGGAAAGGCGGGGGTTGGGCTGGAAATGCAGGTAGCATCTAGTGCCTCCCCCTGGACTTGGGAGGTAATTAGCGGACTTCCCCCTGCCAGGGAACACCTTTGACACCACTCAACTGCGTGGAGGGCGGCCCCAAACCTCCCACACACAGTCAGCCGTGTTCCGGAATTCTGAGAGTGAGGGAGGTTCCGTCTTCTGTCTGCATGCACCCGGGATCTCCTAGGAGCCCTTCGCGTGTCTTCCCCGAGTGTATCCCATTGCGGGCTGCCGGGGAAAGCGGGGGTTGGGCTGGAAATGCAGGTAGCTATCTAGTGCCTTCCCCCTGGACTGGGTAGGCAATTAGCGGACTTCCCCGTGCCAGGGAACACCTTTGACACCACTTAGCTGCGTGGAGGGCGGCCCCGAACCTCCCCACACAGTCAGCCGTGTTCCGGAATTCTGAGAGTGGGGAGGTTCCGTCTTCTGTCTGCAGCACCCGGGATCTCCTAGGAGCCCTTCGCGTGTCTTCCCCGAGTGTCTGCATGTGCGGGCTGCCGGGAAAGGCGGGGGTTGGGCTGGAAATGCAGGTAGTATCTAGTGCCTCCCCCTGGACTTGGGAGGTAATTAGCGGACTTCCCCATGCCAGGGAACACCTTTGACACCACTCACCTGCGTGGAGGGCGGCCCCAAACCTCCCACACACAGTCAGCCGTGTTCCGGAATTCTGAGAGTGAGGAGGTTCCGTCTTCTGTCTGCAGCACCCGAGATCTCCTAGGAGCATTTCGCGTGTCTTCCCCGAGTGTATGCATGTGCGGGCTACCGGGGAAAGGCGGGGTTTGTGCTGGAAATGCAGGTAGCATCTAGTGCCTCCCCCTGGACTTGGGAGGTAATTAGCGGACTTCCCCCTGCCAGGGAACACCTGAGACACCAGTCAGCTGCGTGGACAGCGGCCCCAAACCTCCCCCACACAGTCAGCCGTGTTCCGGAATTCTGAGAGTGAGGGAGGTTCCGTCTTCTGTCTGCAGCACCCGGGATCTCCTAGGAGCCCTTCGCGTGTATTCCCCGAGTGTCTGCTTTGTGCGGGCTGCCGGGGAAAGGCGGGGGTTGGGCTGGAAATGCAGGTAGCATCTATTGCCTCCCCATGGACAGGGTAGGCAATTAGCGGACTTCCCCATGCCAGGGAAAACCTTTGACACCACTTAGCTGCGTGGAGGGCGGCCCCGAAACTCCCCCACACAGTCAGCCGTGTTCCGGAATTCTGAGATTGGGGAGGTTCCGTCTTCTGTCTGCAGCACCCGGGATCTCCTAGGAGCCCTTCGCGTGTCTTCCCCGAGTGTCTCACATTGCGGGCTGCCGGGGAAAGGCGGGGTTTGGGCTGGAAATGCAGGTAGTATCTAGTGCCTCCCCCTGGACTTGGGAGGTAATTAGCGGACTTACCCCTGCCAGGGAACACCTGTGACACCAGTCAGCTGCGTGGACGGCGGCCCCAAACCTCCCACACACAGTCAGCCGTGTTCCGGAATTCTGAGAGTGAGGAGGTTCCGTCTTCTGTCTGCATGCACCCGAGATCTCCTAGGAGCATTTCGCGTGTCTTCCCCGAGTGTATGCATGTGCGGGCTACCGGGGAAAGGCGGGGTTGTGCTGGAAATGCAGGTAGCATCTAGTGCCTCCCCCTGGACTTGGGAGGTAATTAGCGGACTTCCCCCTGCCAGGGAACACCTGAGACACCAGTCAGCTGCGTGGACAGGCGGCCCCAAACCTCCCCCACACAGTCAGCTGTGTTCCGGAAGTCTGAGAGTGGGGAGGTTCCGTCTTCTGTCTGCAGCACCCGGGATCTCCTAGGAGCCTTCGCGTGTCTTCCCCGAGTGTCTGCATGTGCGGGCTGCCGGGGAAAGGCGGGGGTTGGGCTGGAAATGCAGGTAGCATCTAGTGCCTCCCCTGGACAGGGTAGGCAATTAGCGGACTTCCCCATGCCAGGGAACACCTTTGACACCACTTAGCTGCGTGGAGGGCGGCCCCGAACCTCCCCCACACAGTCAGCCGTGTTCCGGAATTCTGAGAGTGGGGAGGTTCCGTCTTCTGTCTGCAGCACCCGAGATCTCCTAGGAGCATTTCGCGTGTCTTCCCCGAGTGTCTGCATGTGCGGGCTGCCGGGGAAAGGCGGGGTTGGGCTGGAAATGCAGGTAGCATCTAGTGCCTCCCCCTGGACTTGGTAGGCAATTAGCGGAATTCCCCCTGCCAGGGAACACCTGTGACACCAGTCAGCTGCGTGGAGGGCGGCCCCGAACCTCCCCCACACAGTCAGCCGTGTTCCGAAATTGTGAGTGTGGGGAGGTTCCGTTTTCTGTCTGCAGCACCCGGGATCTCCTAGGAGCCCTTCGCGTGTCTTCCACGAGTGTCTCCCATTGCGGGCTGCCGGGGAAAGGCGGGGGTTGGGCTGGAAATGCAGGTAGCTATCTAGTGCCTCCCCCTGGACAGGGTAGGCAATTAGCGGACTTCCCCGTGCCAGGGAACACCTGTGACACCAGTCAGCTGCGTGGACGGGCGGCCCCAAACCTCCCCACACAGTCAGCCGTGTTCCGGAATTCTGAGAGTGAGGAGGTTCCGTCTTCTGTCTGCAGCACCCGAGATCTCCTAGGAGCATTTCGCGTGTCTTCCCCGAGTGTATGCATGTGCGGGCTGCCGGGGAAAGGCGGGGTTTGGGCTGGAAATGCAGGTAGCATGTAGTGCCTCCCCCTGGAAAGGGTAGGCAATTAGCGGATTTCCCCATGCCAGGGAACACCTTTGACACCACTTAGCTGCGTGGAGGGCGGCCCCGAACCTCCCCCACACAGTCAGCCGTGTTCCGGAATTGTGAGTGTGGGGAGGTTCCGTCTTCTGTCTGCAGCACCCGGGATCTCCTAGGAGCACTTCGCGTGTCTTCCCCGAGTGTCTGCATGTGCGGGCTGCCGGGGAAAGGCGGGGTTTGGGCTGGAAATGCAGGTAGCATCTAGTGCCTCCCCCTGGACAGGGTAGGCAATTAGCGGACTTCCCCGTGCCAGGGAACACCATTTGACACCACTTAGCTGCGTGGAGGGCGGCCCCGAACCTCCCACACACAGTCAGCCGTGTTCCGGAATTCTGAGAGTGGGGAGGTTCCGTCTTCTGTCTGCAGCACCCGGGATCTCCTAGGAGCACTTCGCGTGTCTTCCCCGAGTGTCTGCATGTGCGGGCTGCCGGGGAAAGGCGGGGTTTGGGCTGGAAATGCAGGTAGTATCTAGTGCCTCCCCCTGGACTTGGGAGGTAATTAGCGGACTTCCCCATGCCAGGGAACACCTTTGACACCACTCAGCTGCGTGGAGGGCGGCCCCGAACCTCCCCCACACAGTCAGCCGTGTTCCGGAATTGTGAGTGTGGGGAGGTTCCGTCTTCTGTCTGCAGCACCCGAGATCTCCTAGGAGCATTTCGCGTGTCTTCCCCGAGTGTCTGCATGTGCGGGCTGCCGGGGAAAGGCGGGGGTTGGGCTGGAAATGCAGGTAGCATGTAGTGCCTCCCCCTGGAAAGGGTAGGCAATTAGCGGACTTCCCCATGCCAGGGAACACCTTTGACACCACTCAGCTGCGTGGAGTGCGGCCCCGAACCTCCCCCACACAGTCAGCCGTGTTCCGGAATTGTGAGTGTGGGGAGGTTCCGTCTTCTGTCTGCAGCACCCGGGATCTCCTAGGAGCACTTCGCGTGTCTTCCCCGAGTGTCTGCCTGTGCGGGCTGACGTGAAAGGCGGGGGTTGGGCTGGAAATGCAGGTAGTATCTAGTGCCTCCCCCTGGACTTGGGAGGTAATTAGCGGACTTCCCCCTGCCAGGGAACTACCTTTGACACCAGTTCAGCTGCGTGGACGGCGGCCCGAAACCTCCCCACACAGTCAGCCGTGTTCCGGAATTGTGAGATGTGGGGAGGTTCCGTCTTCTGTCTGCAGCACCCGGGATCTCCTAGGAGCCCTTTGCGTGTCTTCCCCGAGTGTCTGCCCTGTGCGGGCTGCCGGAGAAAGGCGGGGTTGTGCTGGAAATGCAGGTAGCATCTAGTGCCTCCCCCTGGACTAGGGTAGGCAATTAGCGGACTTTCCCCATGCCAGGGAACACCTTTGACACCACTTCACCTGCGTGGAGGGCGGCCCCGAACCTCCCCCACCACAGTCAGCCGTGTTCCGGAATTCTGAGAGTGGGGAGGTTCCGTCTTCTGTCTGCAGCACCCGGATCTCCTAGGAGCACTTCGCGTGTCTTCCCCGAGTGTCTGCCTGTGCGGGCTGCCGGGAAAGGCGGGGGTTGGGCTGGAAATGCAGGTAGTATCTTGTGCCTCCCCCTGGACTTGGGAGGTAATTAGCGGACTTCCCCATGCCAGGGAACACCTGTGACACCAGTCAGCTGCGTGGGCGGCGGCCCCAAACCTCCCACACACAGTCAGCCGTGTTCCGGAATTCTGAGAGTGAGGAGGTTCCGTCTTCTCTCTGCAGCACCCGGGATCTCCTAGGAGCCTTTCGCGTGTCTTCCCCGAGTGTCTGCATGTGCGGGCTGCCGGGGAAAGGCGGGGGTTGGGCTGGAAATGCAGGTCGCATTTAGTGCCTCCCCCTGTACTTGGGAGGTAATTAGCGGACTTCCCCATGCCAGGGAACACCTTTGACACCACTCACCTGCGTGGGGGGCGGCCCCAAACCTCCCAAACACAGTCAGCCCTGTTCCGATATTGTGAGTGTGGGGAGGTTCCGTTTTCTCGTCTGCAGCACCCGGGATCTCCTAGGAGCCCTTCCGTGTCTTCCCCGAGTGTCTCCCATTGCGGGCTGACGGAGAAAGCGGGGGTTGGGCTGGAAATGCAAGTAGCATCTAGTGCCTCCCCCTGGACAGTGTAGGCAATTAGCGGACTTCCCCGTGCCAGGGAACACCTTTGACACCACTTAGCAGCGTGGAGGGCGGCCCCGAACCTCCCCCACACAGTCAGCCGTGTTCCAGAATTCTGAGAGTGGGGAGGTTCCGTCTTCTGTCTGCAGCACCCGAGATCTCCTAGGAGCATTTCGCGTGTCTTCCCCGAGTGTATGCATGTGCGGGCTGCCGGGGAAAGGCGGGGTTTGGGCTGGAAATGCAGGTAGCATGTATGCCTCCCGCTGGAAAGGGTAGGCAATTAGCGGATTTCCCCATGCCAGGGAACACCTTTGACACCACTTAGCTGCGTGGAGTGCGGCCCCGAACCTCCCCCACACAGTCAGCCGTGTTCCGGAATTGTGAGTGTGGGGAGGTTCCGTCTTCTGTCTGCAGCACCCGGGATCTCCTAGGAGCACTTCGCGTGTCTTCCCCGAGTGTCTGCATGTGCGGGCTTCCGGGGAAATGCGGGGGTTGGGCTGGAAATGCAGGTAGTATCTAGTCCCTCCCCCTAGACTTGGGAGGTAATTAGCGGAATTCCTCCTGCCAGGGAACACCTGTGACACCAGTCAGCTGCGTGGACGTCGGCCCCGAACCTCCCCCACACAGTCAGCCGTGTTCCAGATTTCTGAGAGTGGGGAGGTTCCGTCTTCTTTCTGCAGAACCCGAGATCTCCTAGGAGCATTTCGCGTGTCTTCCCCGAGTGTCTGCATGTGCGGGCTGCCGGGGAAAGGCGGGGTTTGGGCTGGAAATGCAGGTAGTATCTAGTGCCTCCCCCTTACTTGGTAGGTAATTAGCGGAATTCCCCCTGCCAGGGAATAATTTGACCCACTCAGCTACGTGGAGGGCGGCCCCTAACCTCCACACACACAGCCGTGTTCCGAAATTGTGAGTGTGTGAGGTTCCGTTTCTGTCTGCAGCACCCGGGATTCTCCTAGGAGCCCTTCGCGTGTCTTCCCGAGTGTCTGCATGTGCGGGCTTGCCGGGGAAAGGCGGGGTTTGGGCTGGAAATGCAGGTAGCATCTAGTGCCTCCCCCTGGACATGGGTAGGAATTAGCGGATTTCCCCATGCCAGGGAACACCTTTTGACACCACTTAACTGCGTGGAGGGCGGCCCCGAACCTCCCCCACACAGTCAGCCGTGTTCCGGTATGTGAGTGTGGGGAGGTTCCGTCTTCTGTCTGCAGCACCCGGGATCTCCTAGGAGCCTTTCGCGTGTCTTCCCGAGTGTCTGCCTGTGCGGGCTGACGTGGAAAGGCCGGGGGTTGGGCTGGAAATGCAGGTAGTATCTAGTGCCTCCCCCTGGACTTGGGAGGTAATTAGCGGACTTCCCCCTGCCAGGGAACACCTGTGACACCAGTCAGCTGCGTGGAGCGGCGGCCCCAAACCTCCCCCACACAGTCAGCCGTGTTCCGGAATTCTGAGAGTGGGGAGGTTCCGTCTTCTGTCTGCAGCACCCGGGATCTCCTAGGAGCACTTCGCGTGTCTTCCCCGAGTGTCTGCATGTGCGGCCTCCGGGGAAATGCGGGGGTTGGGCTGGAAATGCAGGTAGTATCTAGTGCCTCCCCTGGACTTGGGAGGTAATTAGCGGATTTCCCCTGCCAGAGAACACCTGTGACACCAGTCAGCTGCGTGGAGGGCGGCCCCGAACCTTCCCCACACAGTCAGCCGTGTTCCGGAATTGTGAGTGTGGGGAGGTTCCGTCTTCTGTCTGCAGCACCCGGGATCTCCTAGGAGCCCTTCGCATGTCTTCCCCGAGTGTCTACCTGTGCGGGATTCCGGAGAAAGGCGGGGTTGTGCTGGGAATGCAGGTAGCATCTAGTGCTTCCCCCTGGACAGGGTAGGCAATTAGCGGACTTCCCCATGCCAGGAACACCTGTGACACCAGTCAGCTGCGTGGACGGCGGCCCCAAACCTCCACCACACAGTCAGCCGTGTTCCGGAATTCTGAGAGTGGGGAGGTTCCGTCTTCTGTCTGGCAGCACCCGAGATCTCCTAGGAGCATTTCGCGTGTCCTTCCCCGAGTGTATGCATGTGCGGGCTGGGGGAAAGGCGGGGTTTCGGCTGGAAATGCAGGTAGCATGTATTGCCTCCCCTCGAAAGGGTAGGCAATTTAGCGAATTTCCCCATGCCAGGGAACACCTTTGACACCACTTAGCTGCGTGGAGGGCGGCCTCCGAACCTTCCCCACACAGTCAGCCGTGTTCCGGAATTGTGAGTGTGGGGAGGT